>NW_028143372.1:0-117313 GCF_977018435.1 Lepisma saccharinum
GTTTACGTTTGTTGTTGGATAATCCCCTTGCAATCATGCGTGAGGGTTTCACTAAATGTCCTCTACCACATTTCAAAATCATAAAATATAATTTTGTTTTCGCGGAAAAGTGGATTACGTACAATTATTATTTATAGACCAAATAAATCACGTCATACATTTATTAACATGTAACTTCTTTAATGATACGGAATTAATTCATTAAATCATTTTACAGGATATTAATGATCAATTCTACATTGTATTCGTGGTTACGTGCACGGCCATCTTTAATCCGAAAGTTAAAGTCGTTAAAGAAAAAATACTCATTTTTATGAGTACAGTGGCGGCAAGGACAGTTTATTTCCCTTTGGAGATAAGTATTACCATACTTCAGGGTAGGGTTGTGCGGGATAGAATTTTTTGGGTCGGGACGGGAAATTCTTTAAATCCCGACATTCGGGACGGGGAAAATTCTCAATTTCCCGACAAAGTTGGGAAATTTTCGGGACGGGATATGTTCGAAATTTCCCAAAGCTCTTGAAATCTCGAATTCTACACGAATTCCCATCTTAAGTGCTTGTTTTTGCACTTCTGGTACAAATACTAACAATTTCCGATAAGTTCCATACATTTACAATGCAGAAAACGTCGAGAATTGACGACTTTTTAAAATAACTATTCGGTATTTCCCGACTGCTTGGGATCCCGAAAAGTCGGGAAGTCATTACCTGACGTCGGGATCGGGACGGGATTTTTTTTTCCCGATCCTGGTCCCGACTTTTCGGGATCCCGCACACCTCTACTGCAGGGACAAAAGCCCCCCCCCCCTTTTCCCGCCACTGCTGAAGTAGGTTAGGATTTATATTCATCTAAATTTCAATAAACTAAATATTATGGAATTATTATCCTCGTCCTGGAAAAATCAGGGTGAAATATTTCCTGCTGCCTGAACAGTTTATATAGCAGAAAACAACCTGCAGTAAGTAGATTCTCCAGATCAATTTATCTTTTTAAGTACAAAATTATGTTACCAAAAGTAAGCATCTGCACTTCATTCAGTTATACAAGCCAATGAATTGTATCGCAAGAGAAAAAAAATCACGTCATGATCAAAATCACGCATTGTGTATTCAGATATTAGTTTCAAGCTTCCACCAGTCTGACAGGACGGTTAGAAACAAAGAACTGAGAGGTTTCAATTTCTACAGTAAAGCACGGGTCTTTCTTGTCGCACAAGAGTCTTGCTACCTTGTGCATACATAGCTTAGCTAGCCTGCCTAACCTAACAACGTAGGCATTTAGCTTAAAATTAAAAAGCTTTCTCCCGTGACGTCAGAACATAAGGTTGCTCAAGTGATGTGCAATAAGTGAGACACGCTGGTCAAGTCGTCTGATGGGCCCGCGCATGGGTGCGGCTCAATATCGTGTACATAATGTTATAAAACCGGAATATACATTTCATTCAAGAAGTGTAATTTCCTTTACTGTCGTTAGAAGGCAATTTCGTGACATTTTACTATCTTGTCTTCGCGATTAGCCCAAAATGGCAGAAAAGCGGAGTAAAACAAATAAACAAAATAAATCTATGAAACGATGATTTCCTTTTTAACTCTTTCATTCATGCAATTCTTCTTTAGCATGTTAAAATTATAGTACACTATGATTATAGAATGAAGACATGGTAAATGAGAACATGCGCAACTGTCTTTGTAACACATCGATCAGAAAGTTTGAAAAGTATGGATTTTCACAATACGTCTGCGAGTTTTCAATTATGTTACTACTAGTGCCTCCCCGATGGCGCAATGGTAGCGTCGTTGCCTTGTAATCAAGGAATCCCGGGTTCCATACCCGGTGGAGGGACATAGTAGTTCGGATCCCACTTTAAACTGTAGGTCCAGTCCCGATTAGCCTTTCTGTGCATAAATTGGACTTGTTGAAACACCAACTCAATCAATCAGTCATGTTACTAATCATTAAAGGAATGCCTCAATACTATCCCGAAGTTTCGATAATTAATAATTCCCCCTCCTCAAAGTAATAAAACACTTTCCCTCTCTGAACCTCGCATAGAAATTATAGCGGCCGTTTGCTTCGGCCAAGCCCCGAACGAACATAACCGAAGGGGCACCGAGCATAACCGATCCTCCCATAAGACGTCACGCGCTCGTGCATGATCGGCAATTTTCGGATGGCGCTACCTTATATATTAAGTTACCTTGGCCATAGGCATTAAACAAACGGTTGCTACGTTGGTTGCTAAGGTCGGTAACATGGCGTTGGCTATAGACCGTTGCTGAGGTTTTGGGAATATGAGCCGAAAACAATGAAGGAGGGAGAGTTAGCATGTAAGGAGAACCACTTTCGTAGTTTCAGATGCATAAGATAAGAAGGTGTCGTCGAAGGAAGGGTGCAAGCAAGCATGAATGAAAGAATATGATGTTAAAGAAAGCGATACTTTGATGTCGCAAGTGTTGTGACTAGCACTTTTTCGAAAATTTTGCAGTAGTTTTCTTAATAATAGCTTTGTGTATGTGCGAAGAGATGTTTGTTTCCTTTCTTTATATTTACGTGAACCAGATTAAATATTTTACATAACTAATGTAGGCTCTATTCCTTTGTTGCGAGCAGTGACGTGCGGTGACGTCGACACTTGGAGTAGCAGTCAGTGGCGTGCTCAATGGGCGTGGGGTTGGTGTGGGTTATACCCCTCCCCCCTTTAGGGCCCAGTATTAGAAAGAAGAATGTCAATAACAGGAAAAGATTGCAAAATGATGAATGAGTACTAAGAAAAAGTACACGTAAACCCCATCCACTTTCGAAAATAAAAAAAGATTTGATTTGACTACTAAGCCAGAGAACCTGGGTTCGAATCTCGGCTTGGCCATGGGTATTCTTTGTGTGTGTCCCTTCATCAATTTTATCGTATCATCTTCGCGATTAGCCAAAAGTGGCGGAAAAGCGAAGTAAAATAAACCAAATCAAGCAATCAATCAATTATTTGATTTCATTTCTGTTTTACTTAGCGTCGCTTTTTTTGTCACATTTGGTTAATTGCGAAGATGATACAATAAAATTAATGAAGGGACAAACACAAAGAACACCCATGCCCAGGTCGGGATTTGAACCCGGAACTCCCGTAGCGAGCTGTGATAACCACTCCCCCACGGTTCGTTAATTTGGTGTTTTAAGTACAATTTATGTACAGAAACAAAACAGGTAACAAAACACACTTTTTTGTAGTTTCTTCAATAATATTCATTTGGCTTTTTGAGTTCTGAGATAGGCTACATTTTTCATTCCAAATTATTTCATTATTCACTGCAGAATACAACACATAGGACAAGAATGCGTACTCATCACGGGTTCGAATCCTGGCCTGGATTGTTCATATGAGGTCCCGTTATCAATTTCATCGTATCATCACTCATCCTCATTTTCGCGATAACCAAATGTGGCAGAAAAGCGAAGTAAAATAAACCAAACCAACAACAATATGAACACGTGTTCCCTTGCCCAAATAAATACATCCGTATTTACGACTGTTAGAGGCCAAGAGATTAGTATATTCAAATAAAACACTACTAAAACAAGAGCTAGGGAGAGCCTGAGCACATATTTGTAATTTAATCCTTATATATTCCATATTTGAAAATAAAAAGAAAGGAAGCATAACATTATTGTCTGCACATAACACGTTCCCATTTCATAAATAATAAAACTACATCCCATATTATACATACATATTGTACAACGTGTAAAAGGTTGTGTAAATACGTATATACAGAGAACATAAGTACTGCAGAAAATTTTACCCTGAGTTCTTTAGAGGATTTACAAAAAATCTATGAGAAACCAATCCCCTATCTGTCCTGGGCTTTCAACCATTGCAGCGGGGGTGAGGGGGCAAGGGATGTAGAGGTAGAAATCTTCCTTTTTCTTCGGGCGGGCCGTTTCTACCTGGAAACTGGTCAGGCGGAGAAAGAGCGAGCTAGGGTACCCAGCCAGCTTTGCCCGCGGATCGCATCGATGGACGTGAAGCGAGTGGAAAAGAAAGTGTTGCATACGAACTGTGGCTTTAACACGACAATAAATATTGTGATTTGAATATAATTCGAAATGTCAGATTGATTGATCTATCTCTGCTAGACTAGCTACTCCTCAGTGCACGTCACTGGTTGCGAGCCTATTACACACAACATGTGCCGTTTCCTCTGCCCATCATTATTTTGTTATTATTGCAACTTATCACATTATCACGTTCTTTTATGCAAAAATATTAGAATGAAAACAATTTGTTGTAATTAATAATTGGCTGCCAAGCTGAAAACACCTTCAGGTCGGTCAGTAGGCTCCAGGCGCCAGGAATTTATCCAGTAGCGTAACTAACATGCTCTGAAACCCCTTTCAACCCGCGCTACTTTCAGTTGTGCGCCCATACTCGTTTAAAAATATACAAATATATTTTATTAATTCACGCCCACATTTATATTAGGTATATAAAAACATGAAAATGCATACATGTAATTTGAATCAATGTAAAAACTGATACGAAAGGTTAAGACAACAGAGAAACTGTAAAAAATTATATATTATAATTATATATGAAAACAGACTGTTATTACAAAAATTACGATATTGTCAAATGATTATTAGCAGTCCTCTCCATTTTTTCATGGAAGCAAATTCTTGTTTGCTAGTTTTCGAGCTCGATCACTCACTCCTGACATTGTGCTTCTCAAGTAATTTTTGATGAATTTTAGCTAGGGGAATCGTCGAGGAAGATTTTCTCTTTTCCGTTTGAAAATTAGCGTTGCCAACGTGTTCTCTTGCCTGTCGTCTACCCTTCGGCTACGTAAACCATTCCGCTAATGAAATTTTGTGTTTCTAATCTGGTAATCCACTTTCTACTTGTGATTAACATTTTCTGTTTGCAATTAGGGGCATAAAATATAATATGTTCGGTCGAAAATATATTTTAACGTAGAAAGTAAACCTTTTGTGAACTATGGGTCTTTCTCAGTTTATCATTCTTACTACGCCCCGAAGCTCGAGCGTCCCCCCCCTCGCACCGCGGGGGTTACGGGGGGGGGTATTTACGCCATTGCATTTATCACATGTTCAATCTTTCGTTCAAGAGTCCTTAATGCACACAGGGATATGCATAACTCGGAAAAGGGGTTACTTTCCAAGAAGCTGGAAGATAAGCTTCTAGGGGAGAGATTTCTTTCATATTGCTGTCAGTTGTGTTCTGTTCCTGTGATAAAATAACGTAATTGTTTCAATGTGATTTTATTTATCTCAATTCCTCATAATCTATAAATGGGAGAAAAAATATTTTCGGATGGAAATCGCTTATTTACGAGTTACGATTATTCAGAATTTCTGGAAATTCAAGAACATAATATATTTTGGAAAGTTCCATTCATTTAAGATGTAAATGCGAACCTAATTCACTGAAATAACAGACGTGATACACCTTGAGTTTACACATTTACTTTGGATGCAATACTAATAATTATAATACGGTGGAGGCACATAGTGGTTCGGATTACAATTTAAACTGTAGGTCCAGTCCCGATTAGCCTTACTGTGCATAAACTTCACTTAAAACACCAAATCAACCAATCAATGATAATAATATACGATTGTTATCTTCATATGCATTTATTATTGTTGTCGATACTAGTAGTAGCAGTACTAGCATAACTATTCAATGGTACTAGTTCCTATTCATTTGTAGTTGCTGTTCCGGCTATTGACTGAAATCACTTTACACACTTCCAATATTACTACTACTACTATTAAAATATGTCAATGGCTTGACTACCCCTACAAGTATTTCTTTCGACGTCTATGACTATGTACTACACATAATATATATTTTTCCGATCAAGAAAATGCATTGTAGTTTCTGAATACCCATTAGTTCAAAGGCATGAAATATGCCTAATGTGCACAATGATTGTATTCATACGCATAGCAATAAGACTTATCTGACCACAGATAAAAAACCATGCGACTTACGTTCATTTACCCGTCACAAGCCTGTGTAGCGAAACCGAAGAAATCGTAAGTTGCCGGTCACTTTCATGGAAAGTGCCTGCTTTTGTTCTTCCATTTTTTATTTAACTTGTCACCTGTAAGCAATCTGTATTTTATGTACGTATTCTTCTGGATCTAATCTTTACAATGGACATTTCCACTCAATTATTTTTACAACAATTTTAAAAACTACACCTTGGAAAGATGACCCCTGCAAGTTCTCGCGTTTCTCTGCGTCCAGTTTAAGGCAGAAACGAGACTTCCAAAGTTGCGAGGCTAGCGTTGCGCTGAAAACACGCCGCCGCCATGTTACTACGTCACTCCATAGGGAGAGCTCTAGTGTTGCCCACGGGACGAGACGGGACAGGCTTTTAAAAATTCGAGACGAGACGAGATTGATCATGTGTCCCTTTGACAAACGAATATTTTCGAGACGAGACAGCATTTCACAGCATTTCCACGAGACGAGACAGGCCAAAGTCTCGTCCCGTGGGCAACACTAGAGAGCTCGTTTGTCGTCTGCTTCGAGCGTCCAGATGGGTCCTGGATGGGTAGCACACGGTGAGCGAACACGTGCAGCAGTTTTACAAATGTGTACCGATTTAAATAATGGAAGAAGGAGCGATAGAAGAAAGGAAAGCTATGCTTTGTGATGATCATTCTTCTATGAAATATCCGTGCTGCTCACGTGCAAAATAAATGAAAGGGTTCAGCTGCGTGTGTGTTCTCAGGCCATGCGAAAAATATTGCTTATAGAATTAGTTGCTGACCAGACACTCAAAAATATTTTTTAAACTTATATTTATCGATATTTACCGTAACCTATGTAGTGCAAAATAGGAATTTTCACATTCTTCACTTTATTTATAAAGCCTATTTAACTTTCTTTTCCATAAAGCAATTTTAGTTTGTGTTCCATTACTGTAGCGCAAATTATGATCAAATATTTTTGTGCAGATAAGAGAAAATACACTGAGAAGATTACATTAGTTGCATAGTACTTATCTATACTTAGTTTATGTATAATCATTACAAGGGAATAATGTGTATAACCATGGGCGTATTTAAGGGGGATTCAACGGGTCCAACCCTCCTCTTTTTTTGGTTCACTAAAATTACCAGTTTCCTTGTTCTATCCGCTTGTTCATAAAAAATTCCTTCGGACTTATTTCATTCTCTTACATTAGAGACATAGGATGGGATACGGATGGGAAGGAAATTTCGTAATTCCACACACCAGATGGGACTGCAGACCAATATGTGCAATTTCCTGATAGTTTCGGAATTTCTGCGATAAGAAACTGCATTGAGACTGTCAAATCAGTTATCCCCCTCCCTCGAATCATATTAAAGAAATTTGGTTCTTAAAAACGTAGTGACACAAGATGAACAGAAAAGTATCAATACTAAGTAGCGTGACTTCGTGACTACAAACACACACCTTTGTCGGGTCCAACATCCCCTCCCCCCATGCTACCCAACAAGCTTCCGGCCAGCAGTATCCTGGATTTTCACTTACGAAATAAGGCAACCCTAATCATACCAAAAGTTGATCCCCCCCCCCGTGAACTATATATACGCCCATGTGTATATCATATGATATGATGTTTTAAGTCCACTTTATGCACAGTAAGGCTAATCGGGACTGGACCTATAGTTTAAAGTTGGATCCGAACCACCATGTGCCTCCACCGGGTATCGAACCCGGGACACGCCCATGTGTATAACAATATCCCATACTGAAATGGTACGATATAATTATTTTGAATTTTGTACTGCGAAAAAACCCGCCTAATTTGGTAACCCGAACTCATTAATTGGTTGGTTCACAACTTTACCACTAAGGATCTTATCGAGACGAGACATGGCAGCCATGGTTTCGTTCTCGTTGAGAGTTGTAAATGTCTGTCTCGTGTTTCTTTGTAAATGTCTCATTGACAGTCTCGTCTCAATTTATAAACATCCGTCTCGGTTTGGGAGGGCAATTCTCGTTCTCGTCTCAAGTCTAGAAAAATATAGAATTAACAACGTATGCAAAGGCTTATCATTATAAATACAAAAAAGCCTTTCTTAATATTTTTTTTCTTATTTTTATTTTGACTCCTCGTTTTGACGGTACAGCCCTCGAAAACTATATATTATCCTGTTTATATATTCAAACCAAACTGCAGATTCAGAATTACCAGGAATGAACTGGCGTTGTAATTATATACACAAAATTCATGATTTATCTGTGGACGTCGCATGTTCCAGGTTTGACTCTCGACCTGGGTATGACTGTTTCCTTGTGAGTGACATTTCATTGAACTGGAAATTGTTACATGGGAGGATGTTTGCTCGAGACTTTGGGGACAGCTATGGTGATGCTTCTATTGATAATGTTACTGTTGCTCACGAGACGAGACATTTTCCGTCTCATCTCATAAAAGGAGATGGGACAAGTGAATGTTTTCTAAATGAGATGGGGCAGAAGAAAAAGTTCGTCTCTTACCATGGCAGCTTGGGTGATACTTAGATTGTGCATTTGGAGGTAGTTTGTGTGTGTGTGGGTGGGGGGGGGGGTGTACTCCTGCACCCCGACTTCGAATACTGCTTGTAGTTATTCATCTTCATTGTAGCGATTAGCCAAAAGTGAGAAGAAATGTGATGTTAGAGATGATACATAATAAATTAACCATGCGTTCTCATCGTTGCGGTTAAACAAAGTGAACAGAAAAGCGACGTAAAAGTAGGCTAAATACAAAAATTTGCAATATATATATTAACTGAAGAAAACTGTCATTTACTGCAGGAAATTTAAAAACTCACCGTACCTTTTTATACCTTATCACCTCTTATATTGCAGAAATTGGCGTGTAAACCAGTGTGTTCTAAAAGCATTATCTTAAAAATTTTGAAGAAAATATTATGACTAAAATAATTGTAATTCCAGAAAAGGCATTCTTATAACATTAAGTTCTTGCCTGTCAGAACTAACCTATGTATTCACAATGAACAAGGCTGTTCACGTGTTCAGCCATTGTCTGTTACAAGGTTTGCTTTGTCACCCTAATGGGAAAACCCTCTACCGAGTGGCTGAATTATAGTAAATACTACTATACTGCTAGGGCATAATTCATCTCCAAGAAATGGAGCACAGATTTTTGCACTGGAAGTTGTAAGATACTTGTTTTACACAGTAACAAGTGAATATGCCGTCGCTTCCGCGGCTCATTCTAAGTTAACGGGACGTGCAGAAGCCCCGCCTGCACACATTTCTAAGTGATGACGTCAGAGGACCTCCTGTCTGTGGAGAGGACGTTTTCAAATCCGTGACGTAGTAGGTGAATTTCAGCGGTGATTGAAGGCGTGTTTTTCTAGAACCGAAACAAATATAATAATAATAATAATAATAATAATAATACATTTTCTTTATTCAGCGGGCGAGGTTCAGCCAAGGGCTGCTCTGCCACCTAACCCTTGTCAATATGATAATACATATAAGATTATTATAAACTTATGGAGCAGTAAGCTAAACGTAAATAATAATAATAATAATAATACAAATAAAAAAAATTAAAAATTAAAAAATGAAGAAAGAAAAAAATACATAGGAATTAGTTGCATACAAAAAAAAGTGTAACTAGAAATACAAAAGACAATAGTAATAATAATACAATAATACAATTCCTTTTAGTGAGTGACTTGATACCTTCAGTATGTGCCCCGACTCTGCCATTGTTCCATTAACAGCAGATCTTTTATTTTACCTTTGAAATATAATGGGTTGTTTACACTAGCGATATTTGCAGGCAATGCATTCCATGCTTTGGGAGCCGAAAAGGAGAAAGATGATTTGTAGGCCGTGGTAGAGTGATGGGGTAAATCGAAGTTGTTCCGCTTGCGGGTAACATACTGATGGATTTCCCTACGGGAATGCATCTTCTCAAACAGGTACTGCGGTTTACCTTCTGTCAGTATGCGGCGTATAAAACAGAGATAGTGCAACTTCCTTCTGTTTGCCATGGTAAGAACCTGATTATTATTTAAGAATGGAAGAATATGATCGGATCTTTTTGCTTGAAAAATGTATCGGAAGCAGGCATTTTGCACCATTTGTATTTTTTTACTGAGCTTTTGCGAGAGTTGAGGGCCGTAAACATTATCACAATAGTCGAACAAAGGGTAGATTAATGTTTGGATGAGTCTTAGCTTGCATTCCGCAGGGAGGAAGTCACGCAAACGATTCAGATTCCTAAGTGTTCCATTAGCTTTCTGACATTGCGTCTTTACATGTTCTGTCCAATCAAAAATTTCGTCAAAAATCAGACCAAGCTTTTTAGCAGTGTTATTCCTGACAATGGGCAAATTGTTCATTTTGAGCTCGATCTTAATATTTTTAATTAACGACCTTGAATAATTAGAACCAATGATTATGAAAGTGGATTTTCTGGATTTATTTTAAGACCGTTAGATACACACCAGTTACTGACGATGTTCAAGTCAGAATTTAGTGACTGAAGCTTATGTTCCAACGAAGCGTAATGATCTGAGAAATATAACTGGGTATCGTCTGCGTAAAAATGTGGAGTGAAGAATTTTATGACTTGCTGCAAATCTGCAGTGTAAAGGGTGAAGAGGAGGGGGCCTAATATCGATCCTTGCGGCACGCCTGCTTTCAGCGTTATAGGTTGAGACACGTGAGATGATGAATTATGTAATACGACCCTTTGACGTCTGTTAAATAGATATGTTTGAAACCAGTTTAATGTTGAAGGAGAAAACTTGTAATTTTTAAGTTTGGCTAATAATAAATTATGCTGCACAGTGTCAAAAGCCTTACTGAGATCCAGAAGTACTAAAATAGTGACTTGCTGTTTGTCAATGGCATAGAGAATATCATCCACAACTTTAGGAAGAGCAGTGGCTGTGCTGTGTTTCTCACGAAATCCGGACTGCAGCGGGGGCAGTAAACTATTCGTGTTAACGTAGTTTAACGTCTGCAAATGCACTATTTTCTCGAGTACTTTAGATAGCACAGGCAAAAGACTGATAGGCCTAAAGTCATTGTAAGAAGTGGCGATCTGCTTTTTCTGAAGTGGCAGGATTCGTGCTTCTTTCCACATTTCAGGAAAGACGCCACTGGAAAGAGAGGAGTTAATGACGTGAGTTAGCGGAGATAAAACATAAGGCAAAGAAAGTTTGAGCATTTTAGTGCTGATACCATCTATTCCAAAACTATTTGAGCGTATACTATAAATAGTTCTATGTACATCTTTTTTCAGTTACCTCAGTAAAGCTAAAATATTGTTCAGCGGTGGAACAGGTTTTGTTCTCGAAATGCTTTATTTGCTGAGCCTTAAGTGGAGGAGGAATTTCAGATTCATTGCAAATTTAACCAAAATGGTCATTAACAGCATCTAAATCTTCAGTGGTATTATCGTGAGACTTTTTATCGTTAACAATACACAATTGTTTCAACTCGTTCCATGTTTCTCTCCGGTTTAAATTTTCCCCGCCAAATTTGAAGGTAAGATAACATTTCTTTTCTTGTCTTATGACAGTTGTTGTAAAGTTCCGGAGTTCTTTATATTGTTGCCAGTCGCTTGGATTGTTCGAACGTTTGAACTTTCGTAGCACGTTATCTCTGATTCTCATCAACAATTTAACATTACTGGTGATCCACGGTGCATTTTTCTTATTGTGCTTTACGATTTTTAGAGGTGCGTGCGTGTCAAAAACATTTTGTATATTTGAGGTCAAAAACTCCATTTTATTATTAACATCATCAAGTGAGTAAAGCCGAGATATTCTGCACGTCTCATGTTTGTGTCATTATCTGTAAAATGAATGGATTTAAAACGTTTTTCATGTCAAAGTGGAAATGTCCATTGTGTAAGATACATATTACCATTTTCGTTGAAAAACCCTGTCAGTAAGAACAAAAGGTATCCCTTGCGGTCCGTTTCCAATACCTACTGCACGGGGAAAGTACAGACAGCGCGTTGTATATTGCCAGGTATAGGGGAGAGCGGGGTCAATTGTAACAATTTTGACAAATGATGCATTTCCTATGAAACTATTTATCTTTGCAGCGTGAAAATCGGCATGGAAACACTACAATATGTTGTTATTGATATTATGCAGTCACGATCCCGCCTTATATAATATGCTTATCATAATTAATGTTTTAAAAGTGTGTGACAAATGTTACAATTGACCCTTGCTCGGGGGCAAATGTAACACACTACAGGGGCAAATGTAACATACTAACATTTACCAGAAATACAATTTATTTTTTTGCTAGAAATAACATGTACCCTTACACAATGATTAAGAATTAGATAACTGTGCTTTTGTTAATAAGTAGGCTAATCGAACCATACAGGTCCCAAACACTGTTTCTAACAAAGATATATCTGATCATTCTGACTGACAGTTATGACAAATGTAAAAGCTGTCTCCTCTGGTGCATTTCTCATGTGACCAGTTGTCACAAGTTAAGCACTGCACCCATTGCTCACCAGATGCACTATTGGACCACTTCTCAAGGCAAATTAAACAAAAACATTCGTCGCCTTCAGATCTGCTCTCCTGACACCTTCTTGCGCTTCTGCTTGCAGTTCTCTTCTTTTTTGATTGACGACTGTCACTTCTGTCGAACAGCCTCTTTTTCCCTTTGCTGTTTTCTGGTCTCGATCTTTGCTGTGCCATAAGTTGTTCTTTTTCAGGTGCATCTGTCCATATAGCACTTTTCTTTCTTTTCCTTCGAGGTGCTGATTCTTTAGGTTCTGCATGAGTCAGAGGTCGAATGTCAGCCGGAGAAACAGCTGTTGAGGTGGACGGAAGAGGTTCATTGCAAGGGTTGCATTGCTCTTTGTTCTGGGTACAACTAGTTTCTTCCAAGTTACTTGATTGTTCTGTTTCATCGACATTGTAGATGTCTTGAGGTTCGAATTGATATTGCTCCAAAACCTTCGATAGGTTTTCAATTTTTTTTTTTTTTAACATTCTATTTATTAAAGTTCATAGCACGCGCTAAGGATGTTGACTCTGGGGTCCTTATTGCTAAAGTAGGATTTCTCTTTATAAATGCGGTAAACCAGTCTGCACCAGCCATTTGACGATCTCTCCAGGACTCTGGAAACGTACACTGATTTTGGTTTGTATATTGGTAGGCTAGCTGTCTGACTTCTTTTGGGGTGAGTCCATAAAATATATTTGCACATGTCTTTATATACTCAGTTAACTGGGTCTCCATGTAGGCAGAGAACACTTTATTATGTGGTTTATAACCCATAACAGGATTCCCTTTTTCTTGTCTCTTCTTAACAAAACGGGTCAATGTCACATGACAAATATTGTGCGCTTTTGCTGCGTGTCGGATTGAAACATTGCTTTCCAAAACTAACTTTGCAGCTTATTCCATCTTATCTTGTGAAGGGCCTCGTTCGGTAGTTCTTTTTCTGTCTCTCACCATTCTGAAACATACAGAATGTAATAATTCAGGTTGGTTGAACAATGTTTTTTATTACAATGCAAGTGAATATTTTACATAAGAAACGCATAAGGGGCAATTGTAACAGTGTTACAACTGCTCCGGTTACATTTGTTACATTTGCCCCATCCTGAGGCCATATTGTTTGCTGGCTTGCAGCTACTAACCCCGACACCAGAAATTGATCACAACTATCTTAACAAATACATCAAATATTGCGTATTGCGATGATATATACAAACCTTGATCAGACGACATCGCGAAATCACTATTAAAAAATAAAAAGGTACCTTATGTTTTTACTTACGTGTTGAAAATTTGAAAAACTCCCAATAATAGCCGGAACAATCGCTACGTAAGCACCACCGCCACATGAGTCACTCCCAACTGACGTCTCCTTTCTACAGGTTTGAATAGTTTTAAAAAATACCTCACGAGAGCAGCACAGTAGCGATTGTTACATTTGCCCCGTGTTACAATTGACACCGCTCTCCCCTACCGTTGCTATGGCAACAGCGCCGGAAGTGACGTCACTAGACCAGCGTAACTTAGCACAGGCTATAAAATATCAAGTACCAAAATGTGTTTTAAACACTTCTTAAAAAAACATGTTTAAAACACATTGTTTTAAACGTTTAAAACACATTGTTTTAAACGTTTAAAATACAGTGTTTTAAACATGTCAACCCTGGCTCGGAGGAAACATTAGTGAACGTCGAAACGTAAAAGAGTAATAATTTTCTGTAGCCTATTTATCCCGTAACCACTTCATCCGCTCAATTTGTATTCGCTAATCTATTCAACGTTATTTTTCACAAGTAAAGCAGTATGTGAGCTTTTTCCAGTGCAATTTCTAGGAGTGTGCAATATTCCGAAAAGTCGGAAAATGATTTCCCGACATTCCATGATCCCGAGCAGTCAGGAAATACCGAATGGTCATTTCAAAAACTTGTTAATTCTCGACGTTTTCAGCATTGCTAGTGTCTGGAATTTATCGGAAATTGTTTGTTTTTATTCCAGAAATGCAAAAACAATAACTTAAGTTGAAAATGACGAGCAAAATTTGAGATTTTCAGAGCTTCGTGAAATTTCGAATATTTCCCATCCTGAAAAATTCCCGCCTTTGTCGGGAAATGGCGATCTTCCCCGTCCAGAATGTCGGGATTAAAAATATTTTCCGTCCTACACATCCCTAGTAATTTCACGTGTCACCACATGCCAGTAGTAGTATTGATCCCAGCTAAGGACACTTTTCTTCGTGGGTGGTCCTTTATTTGCACGGGTTTTAATTAATTTGCACGGGTGTTAATTAATTTGCACGTACGTAGAATTCATTTGCGCGTACTTAGAATTCATTAGCAAGTACTTAGAGTACTTTACATTTATGTGTTTGCATGTTTATAACTTTTTATGAATATATATTTATTTATTTTATGAAAAATATGTATATAGAAGGTAATTAGAGGTACTAAATGTTATGCATATGGTTTTATATTCATTACTGCAAAGTATGTAATGTATAAAATGTTAATATTAATGTTTATAATATTGAAAATAAGTTTTCTATGGTTTATGAACCGCTATGAACGGTGGTAATGGCTGTAGGTACAAGTCCAATTACGATTTGGGACGGTCCCGGTACTCGAACCCACGATATGTAATATTATTAATTAGTACTATGCAGTAATTTCATCATGTTATGAAACACGGTGGTGCAACACGCCAGACAGAATACTGTCTCAGAATCTCGACTCCGCTCTGATGCCAGACAGACAAGGGGAACTCCGCGCAGGTAGAGGAGAAAGGAATTTTGGGGGAAGCGTGTTCAAGGTCAAATGACGTCAGAACGTCAGAACAAAGAACGATCCTGATTGACCAATCAGAGAACGCGTCGGTAGATTTTCAGAACCGGTTTTTTTTTTCAAGGTTAACCAGTACGCAATAACAGGGGAAAGCTATGCAATACTGTAGGGCAGGGGAGGGATTCAACCAGACAACAAAGAATGTCTGAGAATGCGCAGCAAGGGTCAAATCTCTGAAGCTATGCGGTTTCCGCCGCCAATTAATATTCCGCTCAGGTTTGCCTTCAAGGCACAGGACGCTCTAGCGCAGGGTTTTTTTATCTGTACTATGAAGAAGGGAGACCTATTAGGGACGGGGCCTACAGTTTTCACCATTTGCTTTTATCACGGGGTAACGAACCTAGGACCCTTTGATTATTGATTTAGGTAGTAAATGTATGTTACTGTGTGCTATTTAACTTAATTTTGAGTTTATTTTTTACCAAACTTTGACTTTATGTCAAACATTTTCACAGCTTATCCTTATTTTTACAAAAATAACACTATTTGTACTATTCAGGCAACATTTTTTATTAAATTTTGGACTCGCAAAGATATTTTTACAACTTTTTAACTTATTATTTTACAATTTTATGTTAACTTTTTACCAAAATAACACTATTTGTACTATTCAGGCAACACTTTTATTAAATTTTGGACTCAAAGACATTTTTTCAACTTTTAATTTATTATTTTACAACTTTATGTTAATTTTTACCAAAATAACACTATTTATACTATTCAGGCAACATTTTTTCATTAATTTTGGACACACAAAGACATTTTTTCTACGTTTAACTTATTATTTTACAACTTTATATTAATTTTTTACCAAAATTACACTATTTGTACTAATCAGGCAACATATTTTATTAAATTTTGGTCTCACAAAGACATTTTTTCAACTTTTAACTTATTATTTTACAACTTTATGTTAATTTTTACCAAAATAACACTATTTGTACTATTCAGGCAACATTTTTTATTAAATTTTGTATTTACAAAGAGATTTTTTCAACTTTTAATTTATTATTTCACAAGTTTAGGCTTATTATTACCAAAATAATACAATTCAATCTGTTCAGGAAAGACTTTTAGTCGCATTTTCGACACACAAAGTGTGTGTTCTCAACTTCTATCTGTTTATTTCACAAGTTTAGATTTATTATTACTCAAATAACACAATTCTATCTGTTCAGGAAAGATTTTTAGTTACATTTTCGACACACAAAGTGTGTGTTCTCAACTTTTATTTGTTTATTTTACAAGTTTAGCCTAATATTTACTCAAATGACACTATTTATATTATTCACGCACCATTTTTATTACATTTTGGACTCTCAAAGACAGAGAGAGAGAGAGAGAGAGAGAGAGAGAGAGAGAGAGAGAGAGAGAGAGAGAGAGAGAGAGAGATTTTTTCCAAGTTTACAGGATTATTCTCTAGTTTACTCAAATAACACAATTTAGATGTGTTTTGAATTATATTTTGGATGCAAAGGTATGTTTTGACAAGTTCTACCCTTTTATTTTACAAGTTTAGGCTTATTATTACTCAAATAACACAATTTAATCCAGTCAGGAAGGATTTGTTATTATATTTTGGATGCACAAAGAGATGTTTTCAACTTTTTTACTGATTTTTTTGCAGGGTATGTATTAATTTGTATTTATTTTGTTTCGTATCATATATACATTTACAAATTTTTAATTTAGAGTTTAGTATTTATTTAATTTTTTTCAAAAACACTAAAGAAAAAGTACTTTTAGCTAAAATGTAACCCACAGAATATATTATTATTATTATTATTAGGGTTTACTGATTTCCACTATGCTATTTTTGGTTCTGTATTTCTATATGTATTTATTTAGGTCAGGTTACTTCTGCTATGTAGGAAAGTTTGTTTATTTTAGAGTTTGCTGAGTATTTTGTTACTTTTATACTAGGTAAAGTTTTCTAAATATATCAGGAAGGGCTCCATCCATATACTTTTGTTCTTGCTGTTTGGAGATGATGCGATCAGCATCACTCTCCATCTGCTTTTTATTTTATGTACCCAATATTATTTTGAGGCTTAGTGAATTCTAGAGCCTATTTATGCAGGAGAGAGGGCTTGAAAATTATCATTTCAGATAACCCAGAACTATTTGTCAGAGTATTTTAAAGGATATTTTATATTTATTATGTGCTACTAGAATATCAAAGCTTGCTTAATTTTTATGTCTGTAACGCTGTTATTGTATTTCTAGCTAAGGTTTACTGGATAAAGTACACGAAATGTTTATCATTTCGACTATTTACTTTTATACGAGGCCAAATTTTTAGTGTAACGAAAATTATTGTGTGTCTATAAAGACTGAAATCCCTTTACCGATGGGTCCATAACTGGACGCTTACCAACATTGTTTCTTTTCTTTTTAAATATAACCATTTATCAATATATTCTCAATTCACAGGACAAGACGAAGTTCACAGACGATTGACTATATGGACCATAGGTCCACTTGCTAAATTTTTTTCTATCCTAGAAGAATAATTTAGCCTTATAGCCTTTTTCAAGGTATTTTTGAAGTATTACTGGTTTTTTGGGTGCATCAACATTTGGGTTATTTCCATTTGGTTTATTATACGAGGCCACAATCACTATCTGAACACTGAAATTCTCTGATTGAAACTTAAAACTTAGGCTGTAACTAGGGACTTAGTATGTATATCGACAATTTATAGGACAACACGAACCTTACAAAGGATTGTAGGTGACGTAGGACCAGACGCCAGAGCTTTGTTAATCTGCAAGAAGCACTTACAGCTAATGCTACGAGGAAATAGGTTGATTTTTTACTGTTTCACAAGAATGCTATTTTTTATACACCCAATATTTGCTTTTCAAGTAACTACATGTACCAGAAGCACTTACAGGCCAACTCTAACTAGACTTCGACTTATTCTATATCAGGTGCTAAATTTATAAAGAACTATGTGTATATTTCTGAGGAAGTACGCAAAAGCAGATTACCCGATTAAATTATCTGAAAAACATATTTTTCTATGCAAGTATATTTTTATTGACTGGATTATTTAACAGATCAAACAGGAAGACTGCAAAATTCATTAAATGTAGTTCTATAGTATAGGTGGTTTCAGAGATATAAAAAGAACAAATATAAGATTTCGCTTTTTTTTTGCTTCTGAGGCTAATCGCGACGCTAAGGGTAAATGGCCAGGAAATGTAACGGAGGAGAAACAATCCCAAAAGTTATGGGCTGCATGTAAGTTAATACCACAGAGATATTACAGTAGGTGTAGGTTCTTCCACCAGAACATTTCTATCATAATAATACTGGTTATGCTGTACTGTTAGCTAAAGATGCTGATATTTGAGAAACTTAAAAGCTTACTCACGACTTACCGTTGCAAAAGATCCGATGACAAAATTTAAAAATTGTTATCGTCCAGACAGGGACTCGAACCCTGGACAGATAGGTTAAAAGCCTAACGCTATACCAACTAAGCTATCTGGGCACAAGGTATTCTTTTTTGAAAAGTTAGTTATTTTAAGAAATATATTGAAACACTTGAGAACACTTTTGGTCTGGTTCGACAGACAAGGAGACAACATTTCTAAATTTTTACAGACTGGGTGTATTTTTCCACTATAGAGGCCTTCACTATATGTAATTCGAAACGCTAAAGTTCAGCTAGCTTCCAAAATTGAGGTAAAGATTGTGTTTGGCGAGATTAACAAGTTACAATTATATCCAGTTACGGACAAATAAAGCTAAAACTCTTAGATTTACTGTACTAGCCAAGTTTTAGTAATATTTTCTTCACTTTAGTACAAATACCAAAGAAATGGGTATATTTTATTTATAATTTGACAAAATGTACTAGTATTTAATTTACAAAGTTAGGTAAAAAGCAGTATTTTTTAAAAATATTGTTACTGCCTTCAAATTTTATGTTATTTAGCCACTAACAACTGATTTACACTGTTTGGCATTCTTTAAATAGGAAAAGAAGGAATTATTTGTTTATTATTTTTACTTTATATTTATATTTATTTAAGAAAACAATTCTACAGTTTAACTTAATTTTAACAAATTGTTACTAATTTATATATCAAAGTTATGTTATTTAGAGTGTATCAAGGCGTATAAAGTTAATATTTGTACTTATCAGTTCAACTAACAATTATATTTTACACACAAAAGATGATGTTTACAGTTAAATTACTTGAATCAGAGAATAATATTTTACAGTAATTGATTCATTCAGCACTAGTCAGTACTTTTATGCTTCAGAAAGTTTTCTTAATTTTCTATTACGCATGCTATTTTGGGCTATTTTTAAAATGTATTTCTAAGGCAAACTGGTTTAATTTTCTGCTTATAATGCAAAGTTGACATAGTTTTCGCACAATGCATTGTACATTTGTTATATTCTCTACTTACAATTCAAATATTATGCTTATTTAATGTATAACTAACTAACTCTCTAGCCTTCTTAAACCCGAAGGTTCATGGCTGCAGCAACACATGCCTTTCATCTTTCCCTGTCCTGAGCAAGATCTATATACTCCTTTCCTTCCCTACCAATTTCCTTTTGGTCCATCTCTACATTATCCCTCCATCTTTGTTTTGGTCTTTCTATTGGTCTTTTACCATCAGGTTTCCCAACAAGAATCCTGTATACTCTTCTTTCCTCTCCCATTTGTACCACAGGATCTACACACCTAAGTCTTTTTGATTTAATCATTCTAATAATATCTGGACATGAATACAAATTATGTACTTCCAAATTATGTAACCTTCTCCACTCATCTGTCTCCTCATCTGTTTTAGGTCCAAATATTTTCCTAAGGATTTTATTTTCAAATACTCTCAATTTATGTTCCTTTTTCAATGTAAGGGACCAAGTTTATTTACTGTATTTAACTTTTATTTTTGTAATTAACAAAAATTAAAAGCTTATACTGTAGTTATTATATCTTTTTCTATCAGCTTATTTTGAAATTAATATTATTAGGTATAGTCTTTGATTTATAACTATATTGCTTTTTTTATCAATTTATCTAAGAGTACACGCAGACAAACACATGTGTTCACACTTTTATGTAAATAGATATGCCTTTTTCTCAATATTTTAGTATGAAGATTGCACTTTAGCTATTTAAGCAAGGGTAGGAAAGGTAGGATTTCTGAGAATTTGTTGCAGGATTTTGTTGTCCAAGTATAGATGAGAACTGAGCTGGGAGACTGTTTTGAACCTTTTCATGAGAGTTTGCATGTGAACTGTATGCAAATTGAGCACTATTGACTGTGCATGCTTCTAAGTTTTGCTGTTATTTTACATCAAGTCTGTGAGACTGTAGTCAGTTTTCCCATTTCAAGTAGTTTTTATTGATTGTATATGTATATGTTGTGGGGACTTAGCAGTTTTATGTTATGAGTCAGTTTGTTGTAGAATATTTTTACATGATTGTTTTGAGATATTGAGTGTCTGCTGTTTTACTTGTAATTATTTTCCTTCTTGTGTTGTGTATTTGACTATATTTTGTCCAAGTTCGTAGTATTTAGAATAATTGTTATTGACTTGTAGATGTAGGGAGTAATAATCCTTTGCAAGATGCCCTATACTTTAGTCTGAATATTATTCTTAGTGTTCACTTTTGAAGCCTTAGTATTCTGGTAGTATTATTAATGTAGAGGTAAATTAGGCTGAAACGTAGGCATTTTTTCTGATAAATTATACTCACTTAGTTGTTTCAGCAGGTAGAAGTTGCATGATGGTTTACTGCTGATGATGTTCATTTGCTCTTCTTATGTACTACGTATGATGTAGCTTACTTGAGTAACTGGAATTTTCTACTGAAAAAAGGATTGCTTGTCTATTTTATTCCTATGTTGATGAGTTTGTCCATAAGCAAGCCATGTTTTTTTACTCTATCCTATGCCTTGGAAGAATCTAGATATATTGTGTTTGCAGTTTTATGCTTCTCTAAGGTTTCAGCTATGTAGTTTTAAACTGTGCTATGGCTTAACTATTGATTTCTTTTTCTGGATGCCATGTTGGTTCTGTGTATTCCTTTTGCTGCTTGAATTTGACTTAGGTTGTTTGCTTTTTCCTTAGATCTTTATTTGTTTATTTGTTCAGTATTTTTTATTTTTTTTAATTTTAATTACTTTAATTTTACATTAACTAACATATTTTACTTTAACAACAAAAGAATTTACTCTAGTATAAAAACTTCTTCTAACAAAAATGTACTATTATAACTTTTAATTTTAGAAAATTGTATTTTTAAAACTTTAACTTTGAAAAATTGATTTTTAATTACTTTAATTTTACATTAACTAACAAATTTTAAATTAACAACAAAATAATTTGCTATAGTATAAAAACTTCTACTAACAAAAATATACTATTATAACTTTTAATTTTAGAAAATTGTATTTTTAAAACTTTAACTTTGAAAAATTAAATTTTAACACACTTTGACTTTAACAATGTACTTTGAATTTTTTATGTAAAAAAATATTAAAAAATAAAATATACTGAACAAATAAACAAATAAAGATCTAAGAAAAAAGCAAACAACCTAAGTCAAATTCAAGCAGCAAAAGGAATACACAGAACCAACATGGCATCCAGAAAAAGAAATCAATAGTTAAGCCATAGCACAGTTTAAAACTACATAGCTGAAACCTTAGAGAAGCATAAAACTGCAAACACAATATATCTAGATTCTTCCAAGGCATAGGATAGAGTAAAAAAACATGGCTTGCTTATGGACAAACTCATCAACATAGGAATAAAATAGACAAGCAATCCTTTTTTCAGTAGAAAATTCCAGTTACTCAAGTAAGCTACATCATACGTAGTACATAAGAAGAGCAAATGAACATCATCAGCAGTAAACCATCATGCAACTTCTACCTGCTGAAACAACTAAGTGAGTATAATTTATCAGAAAAAATGCCTACGTTTCAGCCTAATTTACCTCTACATTAATAATACTACCAGAATACTAAGGCTTCAAAAGTGAACACTAAGAATAATATTCAGACTAAAGTATAGGGCATCTTGCAAAGGATTATTACTCCCTACATCTACAAGTCAATAACAATTATTCTAAATACTACGAACTTGGACAAAATATAGTCAAATACACAACACAAGAAGGAAAATAATTACAAGTAAAACAGCAGACACTCAATATCTCAAAACAATCATGTAAAAATATTCTACAACAAACTGACTCATAACATAAAACTGCTAAGTCCCCACAACATATACATATACAATCAATAAAAACTACTTGAAATGGGAAAACTGACTACAGTCTCACAGACTTGATGTAAAATAACAGCAAAACTTAGAAGCATGCACAGTCAATAGTGCTCAATTTGCATACAGTTCACATGCAAACTCTCATGAAAAGGTTCAAAACAGTCTCCCAGCTCAGTTCTCATCTATACTTGGACAACAAAATCCTGCAACAAATTCTCAGAAATCCTACCTTTCCTACCCTTGCTTAAATAGCTAAAGTGCAATCTTCATACTAAAATATTGAAAAATGGCATATCTATTTACATAAAAGTGTGAACACATGTGTTTGTCTGCGTGTACTCTTAGATAAATTGATAAAAAAAAGCAATATAGTTATAAATCAAAGACTATACCTAATAATATTAATTTCAAAATAAGCTGATAGAAAAAGATATAATAACTACAGTATAAGCTTTTAATTTTTGTTAATTACAAAAAAATAAAAGTTAAATACAGTAAATAAACTTGGTCCCTTACATTGAAAAAGGAACATAAATTGAGAGTATTTGAAAATAAAATCCTTAGGAAAATATTTGGACCTAAAACAGATGAGGAGACAGATGAGTGGAGAAGGTTACATAATTTAGAAGTACATAATTTGTATTCATATCCAGATATTATTAGAATGCTTAAATCAAAAAGACTTAGGTGTGTAGATCCTGTGGTACAAATGGGAGAGGAAAGAAGAGTATACAGGATTCTTGTTGGGAAACCTGATGGTAAAAGACCAATAGAAAGACCAAAACAAAGATGGAGGGATAATGTAGAGATGGACCAAAAGGAAATTGGTAGGGAAGGAAAGGAGTATATAGATCTTGCTCAGAACAGGGACAGATGAAAGGCATGTGTTGCTGCAGCCATGAACCTTCGGGTTTAAGAAGGCTAGAGAGTTAGTTAGTTATACATTAAATAAGCATAATATTTGAATTGTAAGTAGAGAATATAACAAATGTACAATGCATTGTGCGAAAACTATGTCAACTTTGCATTATAAGCAGAAAATTAAACCAGTTTGCCTTAGAAATACATTTTAAAAATAGCCCAAAATAGCATGCGTAATAGAAAATTAAGAAAACTTTCTGAAGCATAAAAGTACTGACTAGTGCTGAATGAATCAATTACTGTAAAATATTATTCTCTGATTCAAGTAATTTAACTGTAAACATCATCTTTTGTGTGTAAAATATAATTGTTAGTTGAACTGATAAGTACAAATATTAACTTTATACGCCTTGATACACTCTAAATAACATAACTTTGATATATAAATTAGTAACAATTTGTTAAAATTAAGTTAAACTGTAGAATTGTTTTCTTAAATAAATATAAATATAAAGTAAAAATAATAAACAAATAATTCCTTCTTTTCCTATTTAAAAATGCCAAATAGTGTAAATCAGTTGTTAGTGGCTAAATAACATAAAATTTGAAGGCAGTAACAATATTTTTAAAAAATACTGCTTTTTACCTAACTTTGTAAATTAAATACTAGTACATTTTGTCAAATTATAAATAAAATATACCTATTTCTTTGGTATTTGTACTAAAGTGAAGAAAATATTACTAAAACTTGGCTAGTACAGTAAATCTAAGAGTTTTAGCTTTATTTGTCCGTAACTGGATATAATTGTAACTTGTTAATCTCGCCAAACACAATCTTTACCTCAATTTTGGAAGCTAGCTGAACTTTAGCGTTTCGAATTACATATAGTGAAGGCCTCTATAGTGGAAAAATACACCCAGTCTGTAAAAATTTAGAAATGTTGTCTCCTTGTCTGTCGAACCAGACCAAAAGTGTTCTCAAGTGTTTCAATATATTTCTTAAAATAACTAACTTTTCAAAAAAGAATACCTTGTGCCCAGATAGCTTAGTTGGTATAGCGTTAGGCTTTTAACCTATCTGTCCAGGGTTCGAGTCCCTGTCTGGACGATAACAATTTTTAAATTTTGTCATCGGATCTTTTGCAACAGTAAGTCGTGAGTAAGCTTTTAAGTTTCTCAAATATCAGCATCTTTAGCTAACAGTACAGCATAACCATTATTATTATGATAGAAATGTTCTGGTGGAAGAACCTACACCTACTGTAATATCTCTGTGGAATTAACTTACATGCAGCCCATAACTTTTGGGATTGTTTCTCCTCCGTTACATTTCCTGGCCATTTACCCTTAGCGTCGCGATTAGCCTCAGAAGCAAAAAAAAAGCGAAATCTTATATTTGTTCTTTTTATATCTCTGAAACCACCTATACTATAGAACTACATTTAATGAATTTTGCAGTCTTCCTGTTTGATCTGTTAAATAATCCAGTCAATAAAAAGATACTTGCATAGAAAAATATGTTTTTCAGATACTTTAATCGGGTAATCTGCTTTTGCGTACTTCCTCAGAAATATACAAATAGTTCTTTATAAATTTAGCACCTGATATAGAATAAGTCGAAGTCTAGTTAGAGTTGGCCTGTAAGTGCTTCTGGTACATGTAGTTACTTGAAAAGCAAATATTGGGTGTATAAAAAATAGCATTCTTGTGAAACAGTAAAAAATTAACCTCATTTCCTCGTAGCATTAGCTGTAAATGCTTCTTGCAGGTTAACAAAGCTCTGGCGTGTGGGCCTACATCACCTACAATCCTTTGTAAAGTTCGTGTTGTCCTATAAATTGTCGATATACATACTAAATCCCTAGTTACAGCCTAAGGTTTTAGTTTCAATCAGAGAATTTCAGTGTTCAGATAGTGATTGTCGCCTCGTATAATAAAGAAAATAGAAATAACCCAAATGTTGATGCACCCAAAAAACCAGTAATACTTCAAAAATACCTTGAAAAAGGCTATAAGGCTAAATTATTCTTCTAGCATAGAAAAAAATTTTAGCAAATGGACCTATGGTTCATATAGTCAGTCGTCTGTGAACTTCGTCTTGTCCTGTGAATTGTCAATATATTGATAAATGGTTATTTTTTTTTAAAAAACAATGTTGGTAAGCGTCCAGTTATGGACCCATCGGTAAAGGGATTTCAGTCTTTATAGACACACAATAATTTTCGTTACACTAAAAATTTGGCCTCGTATAAAGGTAAATAGTCGAAATGTTAAACATTTCGTGTACTTTATCCAGTAAGCCTTAGCTAGAAATACAATAACAGCGTTACAGACATAAAAATTAAGCAAGCTTTGATATTCTAGTGGCACATAATAAATATAAAATATCCTTTAAAATACTTTGACAAATAGTCGTGGGTTATCTGAGATCAAAATTTTCAAGCCCTCTCTCCTGCATAAATAGGCTCTAGAATACACTAAGCCTCAAAATAATATTGGGTACATAAAATAAAAAGCAGATGGAGAGTGATGCTGATCACATCATCTCCAAACAGCAAAAACAAAAGTATATGGATGGAGCCCTACCTGATATATTTAGGAAACTTTACTTGGTATAAGAGTAACAAAATACTCAGCAAACTTTAAAATAAACAAACTTTCCTACGTAGCAGGCGTAACCTGACCTAAATAAATACATATAGAAATACAGAACCAAAAATAGCATAGTGGAAATCAGTAAACCCTAATAATAATAATAATAATAATATATTCTGTGGCTTACATTTTAGCTAAAAGTACTTTTTCTTTAGTGTTTTTGAAAAGATTTAAATAAATACTAAACTCTAAGTTAAAAATTTGTAAATGTATATATAATACAAAACAAAATAAATAACTATTAATTCATACCCTGGAAAAATTCAGTAAAAAAGTTGAAAACATCTCTTTGTGCATCCAAAATATAATAACAAATCCTTCCTGACTGGATTAAATTGTGTTATTTGAGTAATATTAAGCCTAAACTTGTGAAATAAACAAATAGAAGTTGAGAACACACACTTAGTGTGTCGAAAATGTAACTACAAGTCTTTCCTGAACAGACTGAATTGTGTTATTTTGGTAATAATAAGCCTAGACTTGTGAAATAAACAGATAGCAGCTGATAACTAAAAGTCTTTCCTGAACAGATTGAATTGTATTATTTTGGTAATAATAAGCCTAAACTTGTGAAATAAACAGATAGAAGTTGAAAAAAACACACTTTGTGTGTCGAAAATATAACTAAAAGTCTTTCCTGAACAGACTGAATTGTGTTATTTTGGTAATAATAAGCCTAGACTTGTGAAATAAACAGATAGCAGTTGAGAACTAAAAGTCTTTCCTGAACAGATTGAATTGTATTATTTTGGTAATAATAACCCTAAACTTGTGAAATAAACAGATAGAAATTGAAAAAACACACTTTGTGTGTCGAAAATATAACTAAAAGTCTTTCCTGAATAGTATAAATAGTGTTATTTTGGTAAAAATAAGCCTAAACTTGTAAAATAAACAGAAGTTGAAAAAACACACTTTGTGTGTCGAAAATATATCTAAAAGTCTTTCCTGAATAGTATAAATAGTGTTATTTTGGTAAAAAAATTAACATAAAATTGTAAAATAATAATTTAAAGTTGAAAAAAATGTCTTTTTGAATCTAAAATTTAATAAAAAAATGTTGCCTGAATAGTATAAGTAGTGTTATTTTGGTAAAAATTAACATAAAGTTGTAAAATAATAAGTTAAACGTAGAAAAAAATGTCTTTGTGAGTCCAAAATTTAATAAAAAAATGTTGCCAGAATAGTACAAATAGTGTTATTTTGGTAAAAAATTAACATAAAATTGTAAAATAATAAGTTAAAAGTTGAAAAAATATCTTTGCGAGTCCAAGATTTAATAAAAAATGTTGCCTGAATAGTATAAATAGTGTTATTTTGGTAAAAAAATTAACATAAAATTGTAAAATAATAAGTTAAAAGTTGAAAAAATGTCTTTGCGAGTCCAACATTTAATAAAAAATGTAGCCTGAATAGTATAAATAGTGTTATTTTGGTAAAAATTAACATAAAGTTGTAAAATAATAAGTTAAAAGTTGAAAAAAATGTCTTTGTGAATCCAAAATTAATGAAAAATGTTGCCTGAATAGTATAAATAGTGTTATTTTGGTAAAAATTAACATAAAGTTGTAAAATAATAAATTAAAAGTTGAAAAAATGTCTTTGTGAGTCCCAAATTTAATAAAAAATGTTGCTTGAATAGTACAAATAGTGTTATTTTTGTAAAAATAAGGATAAGCTGTGAAAATGTTTGACATAAAGTCAAAGTTTGGTAAAAAATAAACTCAATATTATGTTAAATAGCACACAGTAACATACATTTACTACCTAAATCAATAATCAAAGGGTCCTAGGTTCGTTACCTCGTGATAAAAGCAAATGGTGAAAACTGTAGGCCCCGTCCCTGATAGCTCTCCCTTCTTCATAGTACAGATAAAAAAAACCCTGCGCTAAAGCGTCCTGTGCCTTGGGGCAACCCTGAGCGGAATATTAATTGGTGGCGGAAACCAGTTCTACAAGCGAGGCATAGCTTCAGAGATTTGACCCTTGCTGCGAATTCCAGACATTCTTTGTTGTCTGGTTGAATCCCTCCCATGCCCTACAGTATTGCATAGCTTTCCCCTGTTATTGCGTACTGGTTAACCTTGAAAAAACTGGTTCTGAAAACCTACCGACGCGTTCTCTGATTGGTCAATCAGATTCCTTCTTTGTCCTGACGTTCTGACGTCATTTGACCTTGAACGCGCTTCCCCAAAATTCCTTTCTCGGCTACCTGCGCGGAGTTCCCCTTGTCTGTCTGGCATCAGAGCGGAGTCGAAATTCTGAGACAGTATTCTGTCTAGCGTGTTGCACCATCGTGTTTCATAACATGATGAAATTACTGCATAGTACTAATTAATAATATTACATATCGCGGGTTCGAGTACCGGGACCGTCTTCTTTCGTACCATTACCACCGTTCATAGCGGTTCATAAACCATAGAAAACTTATTTTCAATATTATAAACATTAATATTAACATTTTATACATTACATACTTTGCAGTAATGAATATAAAACCATATGCATAGCGTTTAATACCTCTAATTACCTTCTATATACATATTTTTCATAAAATAAATAATTATATATTCATAAAAAGTTATAAACATGCAAATACATAAATGTAAAGTACTCTAAATACATGCAAATAAATTCTAAGTACCTGCAAATTAATTAAAACCCGTGCAAATTAGTTATAAGTACGTGCAAATGAATTGCGAATATTAAACGCCCGAGGGCACAAACATCCACTGGCGTAGTCAACATCTACTGCCATCGTCTTTCCTGGACAAGAAACTGACCCCCAGATGTGCCGAGTCGCCACACGACGACAAAGCCGTGGATTACACCGTCGCCGGTTTGCACGCATCTTCTTTAACGACTCTCAGCGGGTGAAGGAGACTTCCTGAACGGAAACTCAGCGGTGAAAAATCGCTGCGGCGGCGAGTCACAAACGACGCGTGTCCACAATAAGACCTCCTGCGAGGCTTCATTTCCAAAGCACAACTCCCGCCCTTGTCTGCGCGAGTGCCAAGGTATTTTGCACGCATCTCCTCCCCGCATGGAGGCTTCAGCGGTTGCAATGGGGCTTCACACGCGAGATGTCAGGGATTGGCTCGCAGCAAGCTCCAGATGGTCGTACGGGATTCTACCCAAGGTGGAGGTTAGTTCTGGGCAAGGTCGCGCTCATGCGTGTACATATACAGGGTGTTTCCGTGACCTTGAATCAAACTGGCAGCGTGGATGATGACAAATACCAAATATGAGATAAGGAACTCCGGTCCGGAAACGCGTCATTGAAAAATTGTAATCTAAAACTCGTTTCCTGACCGGGGCTCCTTATCTCATATTTGGTACTTGAGGTAGTCTCCATCCGCCCTGCCAGTTTGATTCAAGGTCACGGAAACACCCTGTATGCACATACACAGCTAGTACTCCTGCGTTTTGCAATGTGCCATGAATGCACAGATGGGTATGTGGATATAATCTCGGCTTTCTGTGCAGGTACGAGTCATACGCCCTTCCGAGACGCATTCACACACCCAAATATATACGAATATATACATTATACACACACACACACACACTATCTATCTATCTACTATCTATATATATATTGATGCGTTCACTGGTTTCAAGAGCATAACTACGGTGATCGTGATTGTGAACGCTTGAGGGTCAGATGGTAGAGGAAGGTTACGTTTTATGGTCCCCATACAATCTCGCTGACGCTTCTTTCTGGCAGAGAGTGGAAGGATTTTAAGGGATGTTGACGATGTACATCTTACCTCTCGGCAGAGCACGGAGTCCTGAGTTCGACGGCCCACGTCTTCTTGCCGTGGCTGGTGACGAAGCACAAGCTGGTCTCGGAGAGGTGGCCTTTGAGAAGGCGTTAATATATATTACTACTTCTTGCAAACCATTAGTTAGAGAATTCAGTAGCGTCTCTCTTGCTTCTGATTCTCCCTCCCTGGTCTGATAAAGCTCCCCATAATAGTCATAAAATGTTTGCATGATTCCTGGCTGAATCCACAAGTGCTCGGTCAAGCGACAATTTACAACACAAAGTAACATTTGCATCTGTACATAGTGATACATCTTGGAATTTGTTCTTATTGTTATGCCTTCCATTTTTTGCCTCTGGAGTGTTAAGATTTTGGCTTTATACTGCTGTATGGTTTGGTAATTTTAGGTGACATCTCTCCCTTTACATGCCTCGTGTAAACACTGGTAATAAAAGTTGATCAATAAGTTTCTGTCTTTTGCATTTTCTTTTCCATACTAACAGAACAAAGTTTTTAATTTTGGTTTTACATATCGAACCCACCAGTCATTATGATTACTGTAATACTTTTGTTTACACCATTCGACCCATTTTTGTGCAAATATTTCATTGATATGTGGAAGCTCTAATAACTGTATATTTAGTTTCCAATATGAAGGACCCCTGACTAGTTTTGTTTCTTCCAGGTTAATTGCCATTTTTACTGCTATATGATCAGTAAAGGGCGCTGGTAATGCTCCTATTGATGTTATATTTTGCATTTGATCTGTATTTGTATATAGCCTATCGATTCTCGATCCAGATTTATTATTAAAATATGTAAATATTATATCCTGTCTCTTCTGTAACCAAACATCTTTCAAATGCAATTCCTCAATCAATGTTGCAAGTGCTGGACTCTTTTCATAAGCTCCTATCCAATCCCTGTGCTTCAATACTTGATTAAAATCACCCCCAAGTATTATTTTAGATTCATTTAATGGTAGCAAATATAGTACCAAATGAAATTTCACTTTTTAAGGATTACTTTTTCTGTTAATTCCCCTATTCATAATTCGTACCTCTCTCGTTGATCTCCTCTTCGCGTCTGTGTTCCCGCTTCCTTTCGAGGTATTCTTCGTCCTTTTTTTTTGCACCCATCTACTGAGATTTTGTTCACTTTGACACTGAGGTGGCACTTTCGTCACTTTCTTCATCTGTATTGAATTCACTTTCCAGCTCACAGTCTTTCGATGGCCCCTTGTCCTCCTTTTGTTGGACGTTGTTCTATGGCGCTGGGGTGGGAGGAAGTTCAACTGAGTTTCCTTCGTCCTGCATCTGGTCATCCTGCATTTCTTCACTTCCATTTCCCTCTTGTTTGTGTAGGTGGGAAGTTTCCTGTTCTTTCGAGTCCATCGGTAAGATTTGCTGGTTGTGCTCTTCGTTTGTAGTCTCCGCAGTTATGGGGGGGAAGGGGAACATTTCCACCGGGCGGGTGTCACTTGGCACATTCATTATCCCCTTATCTTGTTTTGGCTCGTTTGTCACCATTTGTAGACCTGCCGAATTCTCTTGATTATTATCTGGTTGGAACTGATTGTTCAGGTTCGTGGAGACCCCCTTTTCTACTATTATATCACTATAATTTCTCTCTCGGTTTTTGTTCACACGTAGCGTTGTTATCTGTCGACTATCGCATTACCAGCTATCGTGGCTTTCCCTTCCACACGCCCTGCACGATCTCGGCTGTCCTTCATAGATCACATGGCACTGATGAGATTTTACTGTAATGAAATACGGAATCGATTTTTTCATTAAATAAAATTATTTTCACTAATCTCACCCCGTTGCAAAATTGATATTAGAAGTTTTCAGACCACGTTTCTTTGTCTATACATTCCACCTTCCAAAATTCCGTCATTTTTTATTCACACAGTCATCATCTAATTCCAGTGGTAAGTTGAGTACTCTTACCGCATTTGTGTCCCTCCCCGCATCACTCAAAAGCACTTTTACACATTGACCATTATCATAGCAAAAGTTTGTTTCCGGACCACATTTCTCTAATATTCGCGTCATTATTGCTTCCCTGATACTTGATGGCACCTTCATCACATACAATGTTACTAAGTAATGGTAATCAACAAGAGTCACGTGAAAACGAGCAAAATTTCATAATTGTTATTGTTGTCTCACATATAAATCGAAGTTGAAATTCTTTTTCCCCTGAGCTGCACAACATATATGATCCTATGGGCATTTAGGACATGTAAACTACAAAAAGAAAATATTTTGTCAGGAGTGGGATTCGAACCCACGCCATCATTCGAGGACCAGAATTCCTCAACCACACAACCGTTGAAGCTTTCGCTTGAGTCTGGCGCCTTAGACCGCTCGGCCATCCTGACTTCTATAAATGTCTTTCATCACATAAAATATTACGAAGTAATTGCAGTACAGTAGCGCAATGTGAAGACATGATTTCATAATTGTGTTGTCTCACATATAAATCAAAGTTGAATTTTTACCCCCCTGAGCCTCACAAAATATATGACACTATTGGCATTTAGGATATGTTAACAACAAAAGTAAAACGGCCTATCAGGAGTGTTATTCGAACCCACGCCTTCATTCAAGGACCAGAATTCCTCAACCACACAACCGTGGAAGCTTTCGCTTGAGTCTGGCGCCTTAGACCGCTTTTTTTTTTTTTTTTTTTTTTTTTTTTTAATATTCTTTATTTTATGCAGTAGTGACTAGTTACATGATCCTATGATAACATTACACATATATCCGATCTAGATTACATAATTAGGTGTACTTACAAGAAAAGGGCCTGCAAGAAATTTGCATAGAGTGTTTTGCTGTTAGCTTGGTCCATCTGGTAATAATTCTCACTGTAGTGATATTGCAGCGAAATTTTCATTGACACTGAATTATGTCCTAAAATATAATAAATATATTGAGCTACTAAAAACTGGACCGCTCTTACTTTAGTAAGAGGGAAGAACACAAAATCTGGTAACAGTAAATGATCTACAGTAAATGTCTCGGGCGATGTTCTACATATAGTACCAAGGCATTTACACAAATACTTCCATTGATCTACCGTTGCGGGACATGTTACGGGGCGATGTCGTAAAGTGTATTCAGCTTGATGACAATTGGAACATACAGCACTGTCAGTCATTTGGTATCGCCACTTTCGAGCACCAGTCGCAATGGCATCGTGAACCACTAGGTACCACGAAGATCGAACGCGGTTAGAAAGATGAGAGGCAGATATATTTCTCCATACGTTTGACCACACTACATTAGTTCGGAGAAGCACAATTCGTGGCTGGTGGTGTAACCTGCAAGTCAATTGGTTATAGAAAAATTTCACTGTCATGCCATCGACATCCATGTGAGGTGAACCGATTAGGAGATAGCAAAACTCGACAAGAGTTGTCCTCAAATAGTTGAAGTGGGAAGGGATCTTCCCTGGATAAATGGGTGTTCGCAGTTCCACTTCATCTATCAGAGTATGTAGTAATCTTGCTGTTAAACTATCAGGGTAGTGCAAAAGCAACTCAATGTTCCGTTGTAGAAACAAGGCTGAGGCTTGTCTCTCCACTTGGCGCAAGTTCAGTCCTCCGTTACTTACTGGGAGGCATAACGTTTCATGTGCGACATGAAACAAATGTGCATGCCATATGAAGCGCGTTATCATCTTTCGTACTTGCGCCGCGACTTTCGCAGGGACAGGCAAAACTTGCGCAGTATACCACAACTTCGATAATGCAAACATGTTCACATACTGTATTCTAGAGCGTAAGGATAATTGTCTATAACGGTTCATGTTCAACACTGCCTGGATTTTTGGGAGAATAGTTGTAAAAGTTCTGGAGACAGTCTCTGTGATGGTCGTAGTGAAGTTTATTCCCAAAATTGTCACTTTATCTACAATGGGTATAGTTACAGGTTCAGTCCACAGAGTTGGGTTACACCCTAGGGGTAAGATTTTAGATTTCTTCTGGTTCAAACTAAGTCCCGTCTGCTTTCGTAACGTTTCAAGTACGGCCTCCATACGAGTCAAGTCTAGCCGATCTTTCACGATTACGGTCACATCATCTGCGTACGCACATATTTTGTGGTCTCTCCCAAGAAGCGTGAGTCCCTGAAGTTTTGCATGCATCAGTGGTAAAAATGGAGCCAGAGCTGCGCAGAATGCAAATAAGGAAAATGGACATCCTTGACGGACAGAACGCTCAATAGAAAAGTCTCGCAACAGAAAACCATCGATAGATAACTGAACTCGAGCTTCTCTGTATAAGCTCTGTATAGATTGTGCAAAGAAATCGCCACATCCCACTTTTCCAATGTATTGGAAAAGATAGTCATGTCTGAGGGAGTCAAAGGCACTTTTGAAATCTAACGCCACTAAAGCAGCTTGAGAACCTTCAATATCTTGCATAGAAGTGATGATGTCACGTACACTAGTTAGAATGTGAAATATTTTACCACTTGTACCATATACATATTGATACGTCCCTAATAAAGTATCCGCAAATTGTTACAACCTTCGGGTGATCAAACGTGCAAATATTTTATAAGCAGCACATAGTAATGTGATTGGCCAAAAGTCTTCTGGCTTTCTGGGCTGAGCTATTTTGGGAATCAAAACCATAACACCCGTAAGACTCGTTCGTCCAAGGCGTTTCTTCGTAAACACAGCATTGAGCCAGCGTGTGAACAGTGGAGCCACCGTTGTCCAAAAGGTTTGGAACAATTCTATCGGGACACCATCGATTCCCGGAGCTTTACCTCTTTTTCCACTGTGAACAGACTCGTACACTTCTTTCTTTGAGAATGGCTGTTCTAAATAGCGACGGTCATCTTCCGTTAACATGGGAAGATCCATCCCTTGTAGTGGAATGCGATGGGAGCGTTGATCTTCCTTCTCTTTAAACTGATCTGCATAAAGGTCCCGTAAGTAATTTCGTATTAACTTGGGTTCGGTTAGTCTCCCCGTGGCTGTATCGAGACACTTTATCCTCTTTCGCTGTGCACTGCGTCTCTCTGCTAACACCTGCACCAACGAGGCTTCTTCTTGTGCATCAAACATAGGAAGACGACTCCTAACATTGTAACCTTGCATACGGTCTCTGTGCATGCTCAGCAGCACTGCTTGCACTCGTTTCACTTCTTGATGCACTGGCTTCCTTTGTATTAGCTGTGTTGTTAGTTCGTGAAGCACTCTGTAGTAAAAGTTATATTTCTTATTGAAATCTGAGTATTTTTCACGACTATATGCTAAACAGAAATATTTAATGGAGGGTTTTAGAAAAGTGTCCCACCACATAATAATGTCAGTTTGACGTACGCTCATTTCTTCCCACTTCTTCCATTTTTGTTTAAATTCGGTACGAAATTGTTCATCTTCCAATAACCGTACATTGAACTTCCAAAATCCCCGCCCTCGTCCAACTGAAGGTACATCCAAACTCATGTCGAGTTGGACACTTAAATGATCACTAAAGCACGTTGGGAAAATTCTAATCGCAGATATTTTGCTAATCATGTGTGCACTAACGTAAAAACGATCAAGCCGACTCGCTGTGTCGGCACGTATGTATGTGTAGCCGTCTATATTCGGACCTTTAGCCACCCAAACATCGTGCAGTTTAAACCCTTCAACCAGCGTCTGCAAGCTAGGTGATGTATGGAATCCTGGATATTGGTCCTGTCTTCTTAGAGTACAATTAAAATCACCCACCAGCACAATGTTTTGACGGGAGCCACCTAATGCCTTCGCCACGTCTGTAGCGTAAAATATGTTGCGAGTATTTCTAGCGTTGGTACCTGATGGTGCATAAACATTACAAAACCATATGTTTCCTATTTGGATACATCTGATACGACCAGACGGGTGATGGTAAACTTCCGTTATATGGAGGCCTTCTTTCACAACTATGGCGGTTCCTTGAGAATTGTGAGTAAAATTGTTATACACGGTATATTCACTGCCCAGACAGAAATCATTGGTCCCGACTTCTTGCAGGAAAATTACATCCAGGTGACTTTGCTTAATATAATCTAAGAATGCGTGATGCTTGACACTAGATTTCATCTTGTTAATGTTTATTATTGCAAAATGATATATGGGGGTCGTCATGTGGGATTCTGTACTATTGTACCCGGTGGGAATGTTATGTGCAGTTACTGACGGTAAACTATTTACCTTTTTCAATTTCACTAGGACATGCGACAAACATAACCCTAATAACATTATAACGCGGACAACACACTTCATAACTAGGATATGGTAGACATATATCACACATTGACTTCAAGCGACCAATCAGAGCCGCCGCTAGATTTCGCACTTTGTTCTCTTGTCGCACTCATCGTTCTACGCAGTCGCCGAGACACTGGAGACACCGAACGATGAGGGCCATCTTGCCGCCGTGTCGACGCCGTATCGTTCGTAGGGAGACTGCGTTTCTTCTTCTTTTTTGGTTCCTTCGTTGTTTTCGGCAGAGCGCCTGATGCGGGGGACGCCGTCTCGGAGTTCCCACCTTCAACTGCATGCTCATCATCTGCCTGCTGCATCGGACTATGGGGCACCTCTAGGGTAACGTCCATTGTTTCTTCCCCATTCTTCTCTGCTACGTGGGCTGCTTGGTTGACATTAACTTGGTCCACACTGACGGGGATAGGAACGTCTGCTGTTGTCTTGTTTTCTACACTGGGTGGTAAAGTGGAATCTGGTACGGTATTTTAGGTACATCCTGTAGTGAATCTTGTACGTTGCCCTCATTTTCCTGGTCTCCGGATCGTTTCAGATGCACAGGTAGTATAGTGGGTGTTGGGGTCATCATTTTCTCAGCAGCCGGCACATTCCTCGGGACAGGACGTGCCGCCCCAGCAAAGGACGTATCTTCGGGTTTCTACATTTGACGACGTTGGGACGGACAGTTAACGTAAAAATGGTAACTAAGGTCACAGTAACTGCAAGTACGGTCTTGCCCGCTATATGTCACCCAGTATCGTCCGCCACTGATTGTGACGTACGATGGAATCGCACGAGTTAGATTCATTTTGGCGATTTTACGGCCAGATCTTACCGGGTAAATATCATCACTGACCGGATAAATATCATAACTGACCGGATAAATATCATCACTGGAATACCGTTCATCGTCCAAGGATATTATCTGACCGTACGTACTCATCACCGGTCGAATAGCGTCATCGGACAGTTCACTCGGTACAACGTGCACTCTAACTATCACGTAATTTGCATCCGCCCACGTAACAAGCACTGGACAATCCCCGTCTTCGTCACTATATTTATATTCTCCGTTTGACTACAGCAACAACTGTTCACACACTACTTTCGATAGTAGTTTCAGAAAGATACAACGTCTATAATTGTCTACTTCAATACTTACGACTTGTTCCGGTTTCAATTTCATCGTCTTCCTAATCCAATTGTGTATTTCCGTCGAAGTCGGTTTCCTTCGCACTTGACTGAAGTTCAGTTTAAGTGTATTCAATCTCTTGATTACCGTGGTGGCAGCGTCGCCTTGTTTCACTTCAACCGGACTCGCGAGTAATACGCGCTACGTGACTTCGAGCTATTAGAGAGACGCGCAAACACAACCGTCTCAGACCACTGCTCGAGTCAAGACTGTCAAACCGCTCGGCCATCCTGACTACTTGAAGGTACCTTGATCACATACAATGTTACGAAGTAATACTAATCAACAAGATTCACGTGGAAACAAACAAAATTTCATAATTGTTATTCTTGTCTCACATATAAATCGAAGTTGAATTTTTACCCCCCTGAGCTACACAAAATATATGATCCTATAGGCATTTAGGACATGTAAACAGCAAAAAGAAAACAATTTGTCAGGAGTGGGATACGAACCCACGCCCTCATTCGAGGACCAGAATTCCTCAACCACACAAACGTGGAAGCTTTCGCTTGAGTCTGGCGCCTTAGACCGCTCGGCCATCCTGACTACTTGGCCTCACATATAAATCGAAGTTGAAGTTCTTTTCCTGAGCTGGACAAAATATATGATCCTAGGGGCATTTATTATATGTTAACAACAAAAAGATAACAGTTTGTCAGGAGTGGGATTCGAACCCACGCCCTCATTCGAGGACCAGAATTCCTCAACCACACAACCGTGGAAGCTTTCGCTTCGGTCTGGCGCCTTAGACAGCTTTTTTTTAAAAAAAATTAAAGGAATACCCCTACGCGGTGGTATCACCCGTCATTCACACTTTTTCAACTTTTACACTTTTCAATTTTTACAGTATTCTCAGTTTCTCACGTTTGGACAAAAACAAATAACCATGCCTTACCCAGGACTCGAACCCGGAACCCCTGGCGTTGCAGCGCGCTGTGATAACCACTCTTTTTTTTTTTATTGTTTCATTCTGATACACAAGTTATGGAATTACATTATTTTTGACATAAGTCTATTACTGCTATTACAATTTGTATTTCTATCTGGTTAACCTTTACATTTTTGTTTGACCTAAATTAAGTATAAAGCACTAATAAGAAATTTGCATACCATTTCTTCCTTGCTTGGAAAGGAAGTTTTTCGTATTGTTCTTGCAAGAAGATACTGAATTGTTTCTGAAAACTGCTCTCGTCATTGTGAAATATATATAATAAGTATTATGTTATCAACCATTGTACTGCTCGTTGTTTTGTTGTTGGAAAAAAATTGAAATCAGGAAAAATTATATCTGTATCCGTAAACTTTGTTAATGAGGTGCGGCATATACGACTGAGCATTGTTCGCAATTTGTTCCATGCCGTGGAGGAGTTTCGACACTTCGTTATCCTGTGGGCTAAAGAGTCCGGCACGTTGCATGATGTACAGTTAGGAGAGTCACTGATTCCATATTGGTATGTCCTATCTCTTGTCACTATAACACGAAGAACCACTTTGTACCATATTGATTGGCCAGCTTTTGAAAGGTGTTTGGCGGAGACATTTTCCCATATTTGTGGCCAATTATGTGTATTGAAATCCCTGACTATTCTTGGTACTGCGTGCTTGAAACTATTGATTTCACTATATAACTTTTTAACAGATGGTGTAATTGTCTCATGTCGTAATAACTGGTAGCATACCTGTAAAGCGATGTCCTTATAAAACAAAAACCTTTTGGGGATACTTTGGATATCGATGGGAGCTTCTAATGGAATGTTCCGTATTATCGTCTGTATACATGCTTGGGACGTTGACTCGTGCAGTGAGAAGGCTGTTTGAAGGCCAGTCTGTACAAACAATGCTCTTGCCTGTGTGTTCACGTGTATTAGTCCCAACCCACCTGTTTTCTCTGATAACGTGACCTCATTTATTGCCACCCGGAAAATTGTATCGTGCCACAAAAAGCAGTCAACAGCTTTGTTGACCTTGGCTAAGTGCTGTGGTTTGAAGGGCAGGATTTTTGCTACATACCAAAGTTTAGAGAGATCAAAAACGTTGATAAATCTTACTCGTGCTTTTAAACTCAGAGAGCGCATCTTGTTCGCTCTGAGGACAGATTGCCCTCTCGCATGTAAGTTTACTATTTGCTTCGATCGTTTCATCGATATTTGCATAGAAGTTTATACCTAAAACTTTTATTTTCTTGTCTACAGGGATCTGCGTATTGTTTGTGAATGGATTCTCCTTGCCAAGGGGCATCAGGAATGACTTTCGATTGTTTAGTTTTGCTCCTGATGTGAGCTCAAAAGTATGTATTTGGCTTTTAACACTGTCCAGATCTCTTTCATCCCTGAGAAAAATCGTGGCGTCGTCCATGAAACTGCCAACTTGTATTGTGGTGGAAGCCATAGAAATGCCTTGTAAATGATGCTGGATACTAAACAAAAAGGGGGCTATTGTGAGGACGTACGTACAATGAGCTACTCAAGGGACTACCTTGTGGTACACCCCGTCGCATTTTAAAACTTGTTGTCAAGAAACCATTTATTTTGAGTTTTAGCAGCATATGATGATATAATGTTTTTATCCAATTCATAAAAGTGTCTCCGAAGCCATATGCTTCTAAGACTCACTCTGTCATATGCTTGAGAAAAGTCTAAAGATAGAATTGCCTCTGATGCATTCTTATTTTGTTTGGTAATAATTACGTCTCTTATCGTTTGCAGCAAGTGATGTATACTTTGCGACGTATTACAAGCGAACTGTAAATTGCCAATAAGTTTAACCATATATATTTTTTAAACGCTGATTTATGCACCTACTTATAAGTTTGATATCACTACTCAATATTGAAATTGGCCTAAAATCTGTGACGGATTTTGGATTTGCCTTTTTGGGAACTAACACTATAACTCCCGTGCTACTGGTCTTCCCTATTGTCCCTGTTGTCAACACTTCGTTGACCCATTCCGTTAATTCGTCTCCTATTAGATCCCAGAAACAATGATAGAATTCTGATGGTAGTCCATCTTCGGCTGTAGTTTTATTCCTCGGAACTTGGAATACTGCATCATGAACCTCCTTTTTACTAAACGGTTGTGTGATCTCAGTTCTTTCATTTTCCGTCAGTGATGCAGGGAGGTAGTTCAAAAAATTACATTGCGTTTCTGTTGGATTAAAGGCTTGACCAAGAAGATTTTTATAGTATTGCAAAAACCTGTCATGTATACTATGAGGGCTGGTGACAACTTCACCGGAATCTAAAGTTAATTTATGAATAACGTGACTCCTGGCGTGTTTATGTTCTTGAAGAATGTGACTTAGTGTGGCTTGCTCGTCTGGGTCTATAGGAAGAATCTTGCTCTTTATTATTGCTGCAGATTTTCGTTTCCTATGTATAGCAAGTAATTGCGCTTTTATTTCATTTGCATAAGGACGATCGAAATTACCTTGCAGTGCTAAACGATGGAGATCATTCAAGACTGCATACAAGAAATTATATTTGTTTCTTTGATCTCTACTAACCTCTGCACTGAAGACTTTACTGACCTGACGAAATTTAGGCTTAACTCGAGTTTCCCACCACTCGATTAGGGTCTTTTGCACTGGCCGAGAGGCCTTGAGTTCGTTCCACGTTTCCCTGATTAGCTGGACATAACCACCATTGCTTAATAATGTGCTATTTAAAAGCCAGTATCCGCTACCTTGTCGGGGTTTGATCAAATCTAAATTTATTTTGAGAATTGGGACACTATGGTCACTAAAGCATACTGGAAAATTTTGAACACTAATTATATATTCCTGAAATCTTGGTGCGACATAAAACCTATCGATCCTTGACGCACTATTGGAGGTGATATGTGCGTAACCTTGACTTTCGCCATTGGCGTGTATCCAAGCGTCACGCAGTTGTAACCCCTGCGTTAATTCATAGAGCGCACGTGAGAAGTTGTATCCTGGATTTTGATCTTGTGAACGAATTACGCAGTTAAAATCTCCCACTAGTATAGTGTCTAGTGTGTGGGATGTCAACTCGGGCCCTACAACTGTTGAAAAAAAATCTTCTCTTCCCCGTCTGTTTTGGCTTCCTGACGGAGCATACACATTACAGAGAAACACTGAGCCTAATTTGGCACTTATTTGTCTGCCCGTGAGATGGGGCACTACATTACGTAAATCCAAGTGTCGCCTACATGCTGTGGCAGTCCCTTGTGCAAAGGGAGTAAAATTGTTGTATACGTTAAACATGCTCAGTACAGAAAAATCGTCTATGGCGACCTCTTGTAAGAGGGCCACATCAATAGACGATTTAATGAGAAAGTCATTGAGAGCAATTATTTTGGTTCAAATTTATAGATGCCAAGGTAAATGTTTGCATGATTATAACTGTCTACAAAAGAAAACTGAACTTACTTACATTCTTCAACATTACTGATCTCTAATTTCTACCTATAATGCATTAACTATGCTTTCCACTAAATAAATCTGGGGTAAGTTTGTTACTCGTCGAAGGTTTCTCTTGAGTTTCATTTGCTGAGTTACTTGTTAAACTAACCTTTGAAACATGTTGGTTTGGGGTACCAGGTTCTACTCTAAATTCGTTATGAACTATTGTGGAACTTACGCATTCATTTATTTTTTTCTTCTTCTTTCTACATAGCACCATGGACTCTTCCGCCACTGACCGTAACCTTGATACAGATCTTGACCGTGATTTCCTAGGAGAGGTAACTACGGGGAATTCTGCCTCCGCGAACAAAGCACTTGGGGGGTGGGGGCGGGGGTATGTGATGCTTCTCTGAAGTGGTCAATGTTGGCTGCTCCATCTCTTCCCTTCCTGTTGGTGCATTCTTCACACTAACTTCGTGTCTGGTACCTGTCTCCTCGTCGGTGATTCTGGGGCTATCCGTGTTCCCTCCATTGTTATCTCCTGACGCAGGGACTTCTGTAACTAATGGAGCTGAATCTCTTGGTTTAGTCCGTACGGGTAGCACAGTTGGTTCATATACCATCGGTACATTGTCAGCGGGTATATTAACCGGCCCCCTGCGGGGCTGGTTCCCAGAGGATCGACGCTTAGGACACTGAGCCACTACGTATTCCTCCCCCGAACACGCGAGGCACGTACGCACCTGCCCAGGGTATGTTACCCAATAGGAGTCTCCATACATTATTACATATGAGGGTATGGGTTTACGTAGTATCATTTTGATCAAGACTCGTCCAGTTTGAGTAGGGTAAACGTGATCTGCAGAGTATGTCTCGTCTTCAATTTTTAACACTTCCCCATAAGACCTCATGACACGACTTATCACGTCTGCACTTAATTCAATTGGGACTACATGGATTCTGACAATTACATGTCGCTGGTGGGCCCATTCTACTTCAACTTTATGATCACCATCTACGTCACTATAGAATACCTCAGCACCAAAATCATTTAGTAACCGTTCTCCTACCACTTTTGTCGCAAATTTCACGTACAAACACTTACGAAAGTAATCTATTTCAAAACTGAGCACTTGGTTCGTAGGCACTTGGTAGACATCATGAAACCATCGATGACAATCCAATGACGTAGGTCGCGTTTTGACATCGCTGAAAACAAATTTCAAGGTGTTTTCTCTATGTGTATTCATCGTGAACTATGTCATCATATCTTCACTGGCCCACGGTAATTGTAGCCAAAACCTCGCTTGCACTCCAAAAGAAAAAAAAAAGAACTAAAACAACAGTAGCAACCGTATACGGCCCTAGCTAACTCGGACAGTTCGATCACTAAGCCTTCTCACGCGAAGAGCGGAGCTCGCTACGAACTGCTTCCTGCACAAGCTGCAGGCAGACTGAACCGCTCGGCCATCCTGACTACTTGAAGGTACCTTGATCACATACAATGTTACGAACTAATAGTACTCAACAAGATTCACGTGGAAACAAACAAAATTTCATAATTGTTATTGTTGTCTCACATATAAATCGAAGTTGAAGATCTTTTTTCTTTGAGCTGGACAAAATATATGATACTATGTGCATTTATGAAAACTTAACAACAAAAAGAAAACAATTTGTCAGGAGTGGGATTCGAACCCACGCCCTCATTCGAGGACCAGAATTCCTTACCCACACAACCGTGGAAGCTTTCGCTTGAGTCTGGCGCTTTAGACCGCTCGGCCATCCTGACTACTTGAAGGCACCTTGATCACATACAATGTTACGAGTAATGGTAATCAACAAGAGTCAAGTGAAAACAAGCAAAATTTCATAATTGTTATTGTTGTCTCACATATAAATCGAAGTTGAAGATCTTTTTTCTTTGAGCTGGACAAAATATATGATATTATGTGCATTTATGAAAACTTAACAACAAAAAGAAAACAATTTGTCAGGAGTGTGATTCGAACCCACGCCCTCATTCGAGGACCAGAACTCCTTAACCACACAACCGTGGAAGCTTTCGCTTGAGTCTGGCGCCTTAGACCGCTCGGCCATCCTGACTACTTGAAGGCACCTTGATCACATACAATGTTACAATTAATGGTAATCAACAAGAGTCAAGTGAAAACAAGCAAAATTTCATAATTGTTATTGTTGTCTCACATATAAATCGAAGTTGAATTTTTACCCCCCTGAGCTGCACAAAATATATGATTCTATGGGCATTTCGGATATGTTAACAAGAAAAATAAAACAGCCTGTCAAGAGTGGGATTCGAACCCACACCCTCATTCGAGGACCAGAATTCCTCAACCACACAACCGTGGAAGCTTTCGCTTGAGTCTGGCGCTTTAGACCGCTCGGCCATCCTGACTACTTGAAGGCACCTTGATCACATACAATGTTACGAGTAATGGTAATCAACAAGAGTCAAGTGAAAACAAGCAAAATTTCATAATTGTTATTGTTGTCTCACATATAAATCGAAGTTGAATTTTTACCCCCCTGAGCTGCACAAAATATATGATACTATGGGCATTTCGGATATGTTAACAAGAAAAATAAAACAGCCTGTCAAGAGTGGGATTCGAACCCACGCCCTCATTCGAGGACCAGAATTCCTCAACCACACAACCGTGGAAGCTTTCGCTTGAGTCTGGAGCCTTAGACCGCTCGGCCATCCTGACTTCTTGAAAACACCTTGATCACATACAATGTTACGAGTAATGGCAATCAACAAGAGTCAAGTGAAAACAAACAAAATTTCATAATTGTTATTGTTGTCTCACATATAAATCGAAGTTGAAGATCTTTTTTCTTTGAGCTGGACAAAATATATGATACTATGTGCATTTATGAAAACTTAACAACAAAAAGAAAACAATTTGTCAGGAGTGTGATTCGAACCCACGCCCTCATTCGAGGACCAGAATTCCTTAACCACACAACCGTGGAAGCTTTCGCTTGAGTCTGGCGCCTTAGACCGCTCGGCCATCCTGACTACTTGAAGGCACCTTGATCACATACAATGTTACAATTAATGGTAATCAACAAGAGTCAAGTGAAAACAAGCAAAATTTCATAATTGTTATTGTTGTCTCACATATAAATCGAAGTTGAATTTTTACCCCCCTGAGCTGCACAAAATATATGATACTATGGGCATTTCGGATATGTTAACAAGAAAAATAAAACAGCCTATCAAGAGTGGGATTCGAACCTACGCCCTCATTCGAGGACGAGAATTCCTCCACCACACAACCGTGGAAGCTTTCGCTTGAGTCTGGCGCTTTAGACCGCTCGGCCATCCTGACTACTTGAAGGCACCTTGATCACATACAATGTTACGAGTAATGGTAATCAACAAGAGTCAAGTGAAAACAAGCAAAATTTCATAATTGTTATTGTTGTCTCACATATAAATCGAAGTTGAAGATCTTTTTTCTTTGAGCTGGACAAAATATATGATACTATGTGCATTTTTGAAAACTTAACAACAAAAAGAAAACAATTTGTCAGGAGTGGGATTCGAACCCACGCCCTCATTCGAGGACCAGAATTCCTCAACCACACAACCGTGGAAGCTTTCGCTTGAGTCTGGCGCCTTAGACCGCTCGGCCATCCTGACTACTTGAAGGCATCTTGATCACATACAATGTTACGAGTAATGGTAATCAACAAGAGTCAAGTGAAAAGAAGCAAAATTTCATAATTGTTATTGTTGTCTCACATATAAATCGAAGTTAAATTTTTACCCCCCCTGAGCTGCACAAAATATATGATACTATGGGCATTTCGGATATGTTAACAAGAAAAATAAAACAGCCTGTCAAGAGTGGGATTCGAACCACGCCCTCATTCGAGGACCAGAATTCCTCAACCACACAACCGTGGAAGCTTTCGCTTGAGTCTGGCGCTTTAGACCGCTCGGCCATCCTGACTACTTGAAGGCACCTTGATCACATACAATGTTACGAGTAATGGTAATCAACAAGAGTCAAGTGAAAACAAGCAAAATTTCATAATTATTATTGTTGTCTCACATATAAATCGAAGTTGAATTTTTACCCCTCTGAGCTGCACAAAATATATGATACTATGGGCATTTCGAATATGTTAACAAGAAAAATAAAACAGCCTGTCAAGAGTGGGATTCGACCCCACGCCCTCATTCGAGGACCAGAATTCCTCAACCACACAACCGTGGAAGCTTTCGCTTGAGTCTGGCGCTTTAGACCGCTCGGCCATCCTGACTACTTGAAGGCACCTTGATCACATACAATGTTACGAGTAATGGTAATCAACAAGAGTCAAGTGAAAACAAGCAAAATTTCATAATTGTTATTGTTGTCTCACATATAAATCGAAGTTGAATTTTTACCCCCCTGAGCTGCACAAAATATATGATACTATGGGCATTTCGGATATGTTAACAATAAAAATAAAACAGCCTGTCAAGAGTGGGATTCGAACCCACGCCCTCATTCGAGGAACAGAATTCCTCAACCACACAACCGTGGAAGCTTTCGCTTGAGTCTGGCGCTTTAGACCGCTCGGCCATCCTGACTACTTGAAGGCACCTTGATCACATACAATGTTACGAGTAACGGTGATCAACAAGAGTCAAGTGAAAACAAGCAAAATTTCATAATTGTTATTGTTGTCTCACATATAAATCGAAGTTGAATTTTTACCCCCCTGAGCTGCACAAGATATATGATACTATGGGCATTTCGGATATGTTAACAATAAAAATAAAACAGCCTGTCAAGAGTGGGATTCGAACCCACGCCCTCATTCGAGGACCAGAATTCCTCAACCACACAACCGTGGAAGCTTTCGCTTGAGTCTGGCGCTTTAGACCGTTCGGCCATCCTGACTACTTGAAGGCACCTTGATCACATACAATGTTACGAGTAATGGTAATCAACAAGAGTCAAGTGAAAACAAGCAAAATTTCATAATTGTTATTGTTGTCTCACATATAAATCGAAGTTGAATTTTTACCCCCTGAACTGCACAAAATATATGATACTATGGGCATTTCGGATATGTTAACAAGAAAAATAAAACAGCCTGTCAAGAGTGGGATTCGAACCCACGCCCTCATTCGAGGACCATAATTCCTCAACCACACAACCGTGGAAGCTTTCGCTTGAGTCTGGCGCTTTAGATCGCTCGGCCATCCTGACTACTTGAAGGCACCTTGATCACATACAATGTTACGAGTAATGGTAATCAACAAGAGTCAAGTGAAAACAAGCAAAATTTCATAATTGTTATTGTTGTCTCACATATAAATCGAAGTTGAATTTTTACCCCCCTGAACTGCACAAAATATATGATACTATGGGCATTTCGGATATGTTAACAAGAAAAATAAAACAGCCTGTCAAGAGTGGGATTCGAACCCACGCCCTCATTCGAGGACCAGAATTCCTCAACCACACAACCGTGGAAGCTTTCGCTTGAGTCTGGCGCCTTAGACCGCTCGGCCATCCTGACCACTTAAAGGCACCTTGATCACATACAATGTTACGAGTAATGGTAATCAACAAGAGTCAAGTGAAAACAAGCAAAATTTCATAATTGTTATTGTTGTCTCACATATAAATCGAAGTTGAATTTTTACCCCCCTGAGCTGCACAAAATATATGATACTATGGGCATTTCGGATATGTTAACAAGAAAAATAAAACAGCCTGTCAAGAGTGGGATTCGAACCCACGCCCTCATTCGAGGACCAGAATTCCTCTACCACACAACCGTGGAAGCTTTCGCTTGAGTCTGGCGCTTTAGACCGTTTTTTTTTTTTTTTTTTTTTATTGTCTCATTCTGATATACAAGTTATGGAATTACATTGTTTTTGACATAAGTGTAGTACTGCTATTACAATTCGTATTTCTATCTGGTTAACCTTTACATTTTTGTTTGACCTAAATTAAGTATAAAGCACTAATAAGAAATTTGCATACCATTTCTTCCTTGCTTGGAGAGGAATTTTTTCATATTGTTCTTGCAAGAGGATACTGAATTGTTTCTTAAAACTGCTCTCGTCATTGTGAAATATATATAATAAGTATTCTGTTATCAACCATTGTACTGCTCGTTGTTTTGTTGGTGGATAAAAATTGAAAGCAGGAAAAACTATATCTGTATCCGTAAACTTTGTTAATGAGGTGCGGCATATACGACTGAGCATTGTTCGCAATTTGTTCCACGCCGTGGAGGAGTTGCGACACTTGGTTATCCTGTGGGCTAAAGAGTCAGGCACGTTGCATGATATACAGTTAGGAGAGTCACTGATTCCATATTGGTATGTCCTATCTCTTGTCACTATAACACGATGAACCACTTTGTACCATATTGATTGGGCAGCTTTTGAAAGGTGTTTGGCGGAGACATTTTCCCATATTTGTGGCCAATTATGTGTATTGAAATCCCGGACTATTCGTGGTACTGTGTGCTTGAAACTATTGATTTCACTATATAACTTTTTAACAGATGGTGTAATTGTCTCATGTCGTAATAACTGGTAGCATACCTGTAAAGCGATGTCCTTATAAAACAAAAACCTTTTGGGGATACTTTGGATATCGATGGGAGCTTCTAATGGAATGTTCCGTATTATCGTCTGTATACATGCTTGGGACGTTGACTCGTGCAGTGAGAAGGCTGTTTGAAGGCCAGTCTGTACAAACAATGCTCTTGCCTGTGTGTTCACGTGTATTAGTCCCAACCCACCTGTTTTCTCTGATAACGTGACCTCATTTATTGCCACCCGGAAAATTGTATCGTGCCACAAAAAGCAGTCAACAGCTTTGTTGACCTTGGCTAAGTGCTGTGGTTTGAAGGGCAGGATTTTTGCTACATACCAAAGTTTAGAGAGATCAAAAACGTTGATAAATCTTACTCGTGCTTTTAAACTCAGAGAGCGCATCTTGTTCGCTCTGAGGACAGATTGCCCTCTCGCATGTAAGTTTACTATTTGCTTCGATCGTTTCATCGATATTTGCATAGAAGTTTATACCTAAAACTTTTATTTTCTTGTCTACAGGGATCTGCGTATTGTTTGTGAATGGATTCTCCTTGCCAAGGGGCATCAGGAATGACTTTCGATTGTTTAGTTTTGCTCCTGATGTGAGCTCAAAAGTATGTATTTGGCTTTTAACACTGTCCAGATCTCTTTCATCCCTGAGAAAAATCGTGGCGTCGTCCATGAAACTGCCAACTTGTATTGTGGTGGAAGCCATAGAAATGCCTTGTAAATGATGCTGGATACTAAACAAAAAGGGGGCTATTGTGAGGACGTACACTTCGCAACATCTTATTTGACCGCCCCGAAAGAATTCTAAGTCCCGAAATCGTAAACTTAGCAACATTGCACTTCGGCTCCAGGTGAGAGTAGCCAACTTTGAGTAGGTCCTTCCACTAGACGAAAAACGCTGCGGTGATAGGTTTTCAATTTAACACTTTCCATGAATTTAGAAACTATAAACAGCTATTATAATACACAATCAAACAGAAATAATAAATTGGAAAAAGAACCTTGGGGGATATTTACGATTCTGCGTGCTCGACTTGAAATTTGGGGGGTTTGAAACACTGAATAGAGTTTTTCTCCACCTGGAGGAAATTGCCATCAAGTTTGTGCAGAAAAGAGCAAATTTGTGAGTAGTTTATGCGACATTTTATTTACAATAGCTTGCATAATATCGAACAGTTCTCAATAACATATATTTTACACGACTTGTCGAGAAAATGTGCTTGAAACACAGGAAGGTGGGAGTCTTCATAAACGTCAACATGTTTTTAAAGGTATAACGTCATTAAGTTAAAGTAGAGTAGTTGGTTAGGCGCTGCTATCCTTATTTTTCGTGAAGCGTGAAAGGTCGCGGTTTCAAATCCCATCCTCTCCTCTTTCTTTTTTCTTTTCTTTTGTTTGCTGAACAGATACCGTTGATATTAGAATATTTAAAAAATGAATCCGATGCCCACTTGAGGGACATCTGCGCATATTTCCCCTTAGAAGTTGGAGATTTCTAGGATTTAAAGTTAAAACTTTTCTTTTTAGTTATTGTTCATATGTTGTGTTAACACACACATCATGATTAATTCACAAATCACATATATGTATTCAGGATGCAAAATGTAATGTTATTTAAGTTATGTATTGTTTGTTCTTCACTGACACCTAAAATATTGATTATTTGATTTCGATATACTAAAAAAAAGATATACAGTTATGTTGAATAGTGATGTAGTGCAATTTTATGGTAATTTTATGTCCGTTCCTTCGTAATGACTGTTGTCACTCCCCTCACCACCATCTTACCATGCGTCTAAAACGAATAGTAAATTGCTAATTAACATAAGTATATTGTTATTGCGACGAAGGCCGATTCGATAAGAAACTACTAATAAGTATTTATATAGTGAGTGACAAACAAAAAAAATTCAAAACCTCATAATGATCGTTAATTCCTAACTGCTTTGTATCTAAAATGTTTGTCTTTTTTGAACAGAAAGTACGAGTATCAGATATAACAAACTTTCCGCACTAACTTTGCAATATTCGAAACCACCGTTACAGACTTAGCTCTATGCAACTTGATTCTGGGCATTCCACGTGGCATATGGCTTCCTCCTATCATCGAAATAACTTCCTCCAACTATTTCCTTTCCTCTCGTGAAATACAGAGACCAATGTTAACTTCTTAGCACGGTGGATAAACTTTACATCCAACGATAAATTCCTGAAAAAATCCTGCCTAGGTGGAGAATCGAACCTACGACCTTCCTCGTGAAAATCAAGCACGCTACCTCTTCTCCAGATAGCTCATGTTAAAATTTGCTACCAGTTTGAAGAAACCAATTCACACATAATGTCATATCTATAATTTCCTCATGGCAATTTTCATGAGGAAACGAATTCAGATAAAATCGAGAAACGCTGTAAGGGAAAAATGATGAACATGTCTATCGGCGTTTTGTCATATGTTGTAAATTGTGTAAAAATTCCGTGTTTTGAACAAGCAATCGTTTAGTTAATAAGAATTTTGTTGTTTGTTTAAAGTAGAAACAGGAGAGCGAAAAGGAGTCATTTGAACCAGACCCCGTTTGACAAGAAACTTCAGCTTTTTTCCAAAGACTGTATGAAAAGAGAGAGGAAAGAGATATTGAACGTATGAAATATAAAATATGTGTGAAATTAAAACAATGGAAACCTTGAAAGATAATACTAACGAACTTCAAACTATGAAAAACATATTTTCGTGGTGGAAAACTCCAAGTCATTGTCAAAATATGAACTTGATGTTTTTCTTTATTATGAAGTGGAGATATGGGACGATACGATCCCTCAGCAAGAAAATTTTAAGTAAGCTACCTCCAACTTCTTCAATGGTCATAATTACTAATTAGGGTAAGGAAGTTGATGAAAAATCAACTTTTTTCTGACCCTTAAAAACAATGCTAAACCTGATATCATGTCCGTTTCCCTTCAGTTAGAGCCGGAAAACAGTTTCTATTTTACATTTTTTTTTCATTTTTCGGCCTTTTTTGGCTTTTAGTTTGTCAGTATTTTTAACAGTTTTTATTGCATTTTTACTTATTTTTGAGGTTTATTTTTCTCCTCCCCTGTTGTTTCGTGCATTTTAAATGCATTTACTAATAAAACCTACACATTTAGATTTCTTGACATGGTCCTTTTAGCAAATTCACCATGAATCGAAAATACGGTCAATGGAAAAGCATAATATTATTCTTAACTGAAATGTTTGGCAATAGATTAAAATACTTTGTGTGAAGATCTACTTTGAGGTTCTTTTTCTGGACACTATTATTGCTTTTATCTGTAGTTTTAAAGTAAAATTAGTCACAATATGAAATGCAATTACACTCTGGTCTACGCGAAGCAGAACTGTATTTTCGGATGCTGGCCAACTACAATATCATAGAAGGCCCACTCTGAAAGGAGATGAATTGATTGATTTGATGTTTTAAGTCAACTTTATGCATAGTAAGGCTAATCGGGACTGGACCTACAGTTTAAAGTGTGATCCGAACCGAGTGCATAAAATAACGTGAACCGTGTGGTGTAGGGGTATAGTTTGCTTATGGAATGGAAGGTCATGGGTTCAAACCTACTTCTTTGCAAACTCTTTTTCGGGAAGTAAACGGCTTTGGACGAGAATGCTTATCTACGTTTCTTGGATATTTCCGTTGATATTTATGCGATTTATGTCCAGCATTTCCGGATGCAGAAAGTTGACATGTAAGTTTTAATATGTGTTAACTTATAACAGCTGAATGAAAGGAGAAGTATTTCCTAAAATCCTGCCAATCACTGAAAGATTAAAAACATTAGTAGAAGCATTACTTGAGGCATGCACAGTGGCGACGATTATGGAGTGTGGAGGGGCAGATGACTTCGCACTATGCTAAACATTATCTACCAAGGGAAAGAAACTGTCCTTGCCCCCCCTCCCCCACCTTGCCCCATCAGTTTTGAAATCCAATCGTCGCCACTGAGCATGCATCGCATAAATATTTACAGTAATATAATATAATATTATATTACGTTATTAGAACACTTCGTACTCTGCAAATAAAAAGGAAAAAATAATAAGTAAAGGGTGGGATTTGAACCTACGATGTTTCGATCTTGACGAAAACAGTAAAAAAACGAAAGTGCTGTCATCTAACCAACTACTCCAGGAGATTGCTGACAGAAAGCTCAGTAAAGCACGTTAATCTCAGTTGAAGCAACATTGTGCCGGAATTTCGAACCATTTTTCGCCAAGAACCAAGGAAAAAAGACACTCTGCAGAATCGTTTGGTGTTGTGCAAGGTATCTTTACTAAACATTTCGCATAAAATCATCATACATTTGCCTTCTTGCATTCAAATGTGACCGCAATTCTTTCCAGGTGGATGAGAACCTGTTCAGTGTTTCACAATGCATATAAATTTCCCTATTTTCAAATTCAGAACGAAGAATCTTGAAATATTTTCAACATTCATATTTCTACTTAACATTTTTTTGTCTACTCATATATTTTATTACTGCTTTAGGGTATCTGTACTTTATGGAATGTGAAAGAATGAAAAAAATCACAAGAGCGTTTTCATTCAGGAAGAAGAAATGTCGCAAAGTTGGCTACTGTTAGTTGGCTCTGAAGCGCTAAGCTGCCAAATTTACGAATTCCGGACTTTGAAATTTTTCAGGGCGGTCAAATAAGATGTTGCGAAGTGTACAATGAGCTACTCAAGGGACTACCTTGTAGTACACCCCGTCGCATTTTAAAACTTGTTGTCAAGAAACCATTTATTTTGAGTTTTAGCAGCATATGATTATATAATGTTTTTATCCAATTCATAAAAGTGTCTCCGAAGCCATATGCTTCTAAGACTCACTCTGTCATATGCTTGAGAAAAGTCTAAAGATAGAATTGCCTCTGATGCATTCTTATTTTGTTTGGTAATAATTACGTCTCTTATCGTTTGCAGCAAGTGATGTATACTTTGCGACGTATTACAAGCGAACTGTAAATTGCCAATAAGTTTAACCATATATATTTTTTAAACGCTGATTTATGCACCTACTTATAAGTTTGATATCACTACTCAATATTGAAATTGGCCTAAAATCTGTGACGAATTTTGGATTTGCCTTTTTGGGAACTAACACTATAACTCCCGTGCTACTGGTCTTCCCTATTGTCCCTGTTGTCAACACTTCGTTGACCCATTCCGTTAATTCGTCTCCTATTAGATCCCAGAAACAATGATAGAATTCTGATGGTAGTCCATCTTCGGCTGTAGTTTTATTCCTCGGAACTTGGAATACTGCATCATGAACCTCCTTTTTACTAAACGGTTGTGTGATCTCAGTTCTTTCATTTTCCGTCAGTGATGCAGGGAGGTAGTTCAAAAAATTACATTGCGTTTCTGTTGGATTAAAGGCTTGACCAAGAAGATTTTTATAGTATTGCAAAAACCTGTCATGTATACTATGAGGGCTGGTGAAAACTTCACCGGAATCTAAAGTTAATTTATGAATAACGTGACTCCTGGCGTGTTTATGTTCTTGAAGAATGTGACTTAGTGTGGCTTGCTCGTCTGGGTCTATAGGAAGAATCTTGCTCTTTATTATTGCTGCAGATTTTCGTTTCCTATGTATAGCAAGTAATTGCGCTTTTATTTCATTTCCATAAGGACGATCGAAATTACCTTGCAGTGCTAAACGATGGAGATCATTCAAGACTGCATACAAAAAATTATATTTGTTTCTTTGATCTCTACTAACCTCTGCACTGAAGACTTTACTGACCTGACGAAATTTAGGCTTAACTCGAGTTTCCCACCACTCGATTAGGGTCTTTTGCACTGGCCGAGAGGCCTTGAGTTCGTTCCACGTTTCCCTGATTAGCTGGACATAACTACCATTGCTTAATAATGTGCTATTTAAAAGCCAGTATCCGCTACCTTGTCGGGGTTTGATCAAATCTAAATTTATTTTGAGAATTGGGACACTATGGTCACTAAAGCATACTGGAAAATTTTGAACACTAATTATATATTCCTGAAATCTTGGTGCGACATAAAACCTATCGATCCTTGACGCACTATTGGAGGTGATATGTGTGTAACCTTGACTTTCGCCGTTGGCGTGTATCCAAGCGTCACGCAGTTGTAACCCCTGCGTTAATTCATAGAGCGCACGTGAGAAGTTGTATCCTGGATTTTGATCTTGTGAACGAATTACGCAGTTAAAATCTCCCACTAGTATAGTGTCTAGTGTGTGGGATGTCAACTCGGGCCCTACAACTGTTGAAAAAAAAATCTTCTCTTCCCCGTCTGTTTTGGCTTCCTGACGGAGCATACACATTACAGAGAAACACTGAGCCTAATTTGGCACTTATTTGTCTGCCCGTGAGATGGGGCACTACATTACGTAAATCCAAGTGTCGCCTACATGCTGTGGCAGTCCCTTGTGCAAAGGGAGTAAAATTGTTGTATACGTTAAACAGTACAGAAAAATCGTCTATGGCGACCTCTTGTAAGAGGGCCACATCAATAGACGATTTAATGAGAAAGTCATTGAGAGCAATTATTTTGGTTCAAATTTATAGATGCCAAGGTAAATGTTTGCATGATTATAACTGTCTACAAAAGAAAACTGAACTTACTTACATTCTTCAACATTACTGATCTCTAATTTCTACCTATAATGCATTAACTATGCTTTCCACTAAATAAATCTGGGGTAAGTTTGTTACTCGTCGAAGGTTTCTCTTGAGTTTCATTTGCTGAGTTACTTGTTAAACTAACCTTTGAAACATGTTGGTTTGGGGTACCAGGTTCTACTCTAAATTCGTTATGAACTATTGTGGAACTTACGCATTCATTTATTTTTTTCTTCTTCTTTCTACATAGCACCATGGACTCTTCCGCCACTGACCGTAACCTTGATACAGATCTTGACCGTGATTTCCTAGGAGAGGTAACTACGGGGAATTCTGCCTCCGCGAACAAAGCACTTGGGGGGGTGGGGGCGGGGGTATGTGATGCTTCTCTGAAGTGGTCAATGTTGGCTGCTCCATCTCTTCCCTTCCTGTTGGTGCATTCTTCACACTAACTTCGTGTCTGGTACCTGTCTCCTCGTCGGTGATTCTGGGGCTATCCGTGTTCCCTCCATTGTTATCTCCTGACGCAGGGACTTCTGTAACTAATGGAGCTGAATCTCTTGGTTTAGTCCGTACGGGTAGCACAGTTGGTTCATATACCATCGGTACATTGTCAGCGGGTATATTAACCGGCCCCCTGCGGGGCTGGTTCCCAGAGGATCGACGCTTAGGACACTGAGCCACTACGTATTCCTCCCCCGAACACGCGAGGCACGTACGCACCTGCCCAGGGTATGTTACCCAATAGGAGTCTCCATACATTATTACATATGAGGGTATGGGTTTACGTAGTATCATTTTGATCAAGACTCGTCCAGTTTGAGTAGGGTAAACGTGATCTGCAGAGTATGTCTCGTCTTCAATTTTTAACACTTCCCCATAAGACCTCATGACACGACTTATCACGTCTGCACTTAATTCAATTGGGACTACATGGATTCTGACAATTACATGTCGCTGGTGGGCCCATTCTACTTCAACTTTATGATCACCATCTACGTCACTATAGAATACCTCAGCACCAAAATCATTTAGTAACCGTTCTCCTACCACTTTTGTCGCAAATTTCACGTACAAACACTTACGAAAGTAATCTATTTCAAAACTGAGCACTTGGTTCGTAGGCACTTGGTAGACATCATGAAACCATCGATGACAATCCAATGACGTAGGTCGCGTTTTGACATCGCTGAAAACAAATTTCAAGGTGTTTTCTCTATGTGTATTCATCGTGAACTATGTCATCATATCTTCACTGGCTCACGGTAATTGTAGCCAAAACCTCGCTTGCACTCCAAAAGAAAAAAAAAGAACTAAAACAACAGTAGCAACCGTATACGGCCCTAGCTAACTCGGACAGTTCGATCACTAAGCCTTCTCACGCGAAGAGCGGATCTCGCTACGAACTGCTTCCTGCACAAGCTGCAGGCAGACTGAACCGCTCGGCCATCCTGACTACTTGAAGGTACCTTGATCACATACAATGTTACGAACTAATAGTACTCAACAAGATTCACGTGGAAACAAACAAAATTTCATAATTGTTATTGTTGTCTCACATATAAATCGAAATTGAAGATCTTTTTTCTTTGAGCTGGACAAAATATATGATACTATGTGCATTTATGAAAACTTAACAACAAAAAGAAAACAATTTGTCAGGAGTGGGATTCGAACCCACGCCCTCATTCGAGGACCAGAATTCCTTACCCACACAACCGTGGAAGCTTTCGCTTGAGTCTGGCGCTTTAGACCGCTCGGCCATCCTGACTACTTGAAGGCACCTTGATCACATACAATGTTACGAGTAATGGTAATCAACAAGAGTCAAGTGAAAACAAGCAAAATTTCATAATTGTTATTGTTGTCTCACATATAAATCGAAGTTGAAGATCTTTTTTCTTTGAGCTGGACAAAATATATGATACTATGTGCATTTATGAAAACTTAACAACAAAAAGAAAACAATTTGTCAGGAGTGTGATTCGAACCCACGCCCTCATTCGAGGACCAGAATTCCTTAACCACACAACCGTGGAAGCTTTCGCTTGAGTCTGGCGCCTTAGACCGCTCGGCCATCCTGACTACTTGAAGGCACCTTGATCACATACAATGTTACAATTAATGGTAATCAACAAGAGTCAAGTGAAAACAAGCAAAATTTCATAATTGTTATTGTTGTCTCACATATAAATCGAAGTTGAATTTTTACCCCCCTGAGCTGCACAAAATATATGATTCTATGGGCATTTCGGATATGTTAACAAGAAAAATAAAACAGCCTGTCAAGAGTGGGATTCGAACCCACGCCCTCATTCGAGGACCAGAATTCCTCAACCACACAACCGTGGAAGCTTTCGCTTGAGTCTGGCGCTTTAGACCGCTCGGCCATCCTGACTACTTGAAGGCACCTTGATCACATACAATGTTACGAGTAATGGTAATCAACAAGAGTCAAGTGAAAACAAGCAAAATTTCATAATTGTTATTGTTGTCTCACATATAAATCGAAGTTGAATTTTTACCCCCCTGAGCTGCACAAAATATATGATACTATGGGCATTTCGGATATGTTTACAAGAAAAATAAAACAACCTATCAAGAGTGGGATTCGAACCCACGCCCTCGTTCGAGGACAAGAATTCCTCAACCACACAACCGTGGAAGCTTTCGCTTGAGTCTGGCGCTCTAGACTGCTCGGCCATCCTGACTACTTGAAGGCACCTTGATCACATACAAAGTTGCGAGTAATGGTAATCAACAAGAGTCAAGTGAAAACAAGCAAAATTTCATAATTGTTATTGTTGTCTCACATATAAATCGAAGTTGAATTTTTACCCCCCTGAGCTGGACAAAATATATGATACTATGTGCATTTTTGAAAACTTAACAACAAAAAGAAAACAATTTGTCAGGATTGGGATTCGAACCCACGCCCTCATTCGAGGACCAGAATTCCTCAACCACACAACCGTGGAAGCTTTCGCTTGAGTCTGGCGCCTTAGACCGCTTTTTTTTTTTTTTTTAAAGGAAATACCCCCTACACGGAGGTATCCCCCACCATTCACTCTTTTTCTCACTTTTACACTTTTCAATTCTTACATTTTCTTTGTTTCTTATCAACTGGACGAACACAAATACCTATGCCTTACCCGGGACTCGAACCCAGAACCCCTGGCGTTGTAGCGCGCTCTGCTAACCACTTCGCCACTGAGGTCGACAATCGCTCGGCCATCCTGACTACTTGAAGACACCTTGATCACATACAATGTTGCAAATAATGGTAATCAACAAGAGTCAAGTGAAAACAAGCAAAATTTCATAATTGTTATTGTTGTCTCACATATAAATCGAAGTTGAATTTTTACCCCCCTGAGCTGCACAAAATATATGATACTATGGGCATTTCGGATATGTTAACAAGAAAAATAAAACAGCCTATCAAGAGTGGGATTCGAACCCACGCCCTCATTCGAGGACGAGAATTCCTCAACCACACAACCGTGGAAGCTTTCGCTTGAGTCTGGCGCTTTAGACCGCTCGGCCATCCTGACTACTTGAAGGCACCTTGATCACATACAATGTTACGAGTAATGGTAATCAACAAGAGTCAAGTGAAAACAAGCAAAATTTCATAATTGTTATTGTTGTCTCACATATAAATCGAAGTTGAAGATCTTTTTTCTTTGAGCTGGACAAAATATATGATACTATGTGCATTTTTGAAAACTTAACAACAAAAAGAAAACAATTTGTCAGGAGTGGGATTCGAACCCACGCCCTCATTCGAGGACCAGAATTCCTCAACCACACAACCGTGGAAGCTTTCGCTTGAGTCTGGCGCCTTAGACCGCTCGGCCATCCTGACTACATGAAGGCATCTTGATCACATACAATGTTACGAGTAATGGTAATCAACAAGAGTCAAGTGAAAAGAAGCAAAATTTCATAATTGTTATTGTTGTCTCACATATAAATCGAAGTTGAATTTTTACCCCCCTGAGCTGCACAAAATATATGATATAATTTCGGATATGTTAACAAGAAAAATAAAACAGCCTGTCAAGAGTGGGATTCGAACCCACGCCCTACTTCGAGGACCAGAATTCCTCAACCACACAACCGTGAAAGCTTTCGCTTGAGTCTGGCGCCTTAGACCGCTCGGCCATCCTGACTACTTGAAGGCTCCTTGATCACATACAATGTTACGAGTAATGGTAATCAACAAGAGTCAAGTGAAAACAAGCAAAATTTCATAATGTTATTGTTGTCTCACATATAAATCGAAGTTGAATTTTTACCCCCCTGAGCTGCACAAAATATATGATACTATGGGCATTTCGGATATGTTAACAAGAGAAATAAAACAGCCTGTCAAGAGTGGTATTCGAACCCACGCCCTCATTCGAGGACCAGAATTCCTCAACCACACTACCGTGGAAGCTTTCGCTTGAGTCTGGTGCTTTAGACAGCTCGGCCATCCTGACTTCTTGAAGGCACCTTGATCACATACAATGTTACGAGTAATGGTAATCAACAAGAGTCAAGTGAAAACAAGCAAAATTTCATAATTGTTATTGTTGTCTCACATATAAATCGAAGTTGAATTTTTACCCCCCCTGAGCTGCACAAAATATATGATACTATGGGCATTTCGGATATGTTAACAAGAAAAATAAAACAGCCCGTCAAGAGTGGGATTCGAACCCACGCCCTCATTCGAGGACCAGAATTCCTCAACCACACAACCGTGGAAGCTTTCGCTTGAGTCTGGCGCTTTAAACCGCTCGGCCATCCGGACTACTTGAAGGCACCTTGATCACATACAATGTTACGAGTAACGGTAATCAACAAGAGTCAAGTGAAAACAAGCAAAATTTCATAATTGTTATTGTTGTCTCACATATAAATCGAAGTTGAAGATCTTTTTTCTTTGAGCTGGACAAAATATATGTTACTATGTGCATTTATGAAAACTTAACAACAAAAAGAAAACAATTTGTCAGGAGTGGGATTCGAACCCACGCCCTCATTCGAGGACCAGAATTCCTCAACCACACAACCGTGGAAGCTTTCGCTTGAGTCTGGCGCTTTAGACCGCTCGGCCATCCTGACTACTTGAAGGCACCTTGATCACATACAATGTTACGAGTAATGGTAATCAACAAGAGTCAAGTGAAAACAAACAAAATTTCATAATTGTTATTGTTGTCTCACATATAAATCGAAGTTGAATTTTTACCCCCCTGAGCTGCACAAAATATATGATGATATGGGCATTTCGGATATGTTAACAAGAAAAATAAAACAGCCTGTCAAGAGTGGGATTCGAACCCACGCCCTACTTCGAGGACCAGAATTCCTCAACCACACAACCGTGAAAGCTTTCGCTTGAGTCTGGCGCCTTAGACCGCTCGGCCATCCTGACTACTTGAAGGCTCCTTGATCACATACAATGTTACGAGTAATGGTAATCAACAAGAGTCAAGTGAAAACAAGCAAAATTTCATAATTGTTATTGTTGTCTCACATATAAATCGAAGTTGAAGATCTTTTTTCTTTGAGCTGGACAAAATATATGATACTATGTGCATTTATGAAAACTTTACAACAAAAAGAAAACAATTTGTCAGGAGTGTGATTCGAACCCACGCCCTCATTCGAGGACCAGAATTCCTTAACCACACAACCGTGGAAGCTTTCGCTTGAGTCTGGCGCCTTAGACCGCTCGGCCATCCTGACTACTTGAAGGCACCTTGATCACATACAATGTTACAATTAATGGTAATCAACAAGAGTCAAGTGAAAACAAGCAAAATTTCATAATTGTTATTGTTGTCTCACATATAAATCGAAGTTGAATTTTTACCCCCCTGAGCTGCACAAAATATATGATTCTATTGGCATTTCGGATATGTTAACAAGAAAAATAAAACAGCCTGTCAAGAGTGGGATTCGAACCCACGCCCTCATTCGAGGACCAGAATTCCTCAACCACACAACCGTGGAAGCTTTCGCTTGAGTCTGGCGCTTTGGACCGCTCGGCCATCCTGACTACTTGAAGGCACCTTGATCACATACAATGTTACGAGTAATGGTAATCAACAAGAGTCAAGTGAAAACAAGCAAAATTTCATAATTGTTATTGTTGTCTCACATATAAATCGAAGTTGAATTTTTACCCCCCTGAGCTGCACAAAATATATGATACTATGGGCATTTCGGATATGTTAACAAGAAAAATAAAACAGCCTGTCAAGAGTGGGATTCGAACCCACGCCCTCATTCGAGGACCAGAATTCCTCAACCACACAACCGTGGAAGCTTTCGCTTGAGTCTGGCGCTTTAGACCGCTCGGCCATCCTGCATACTTGAAGGCACCTTGATCACATACAATGTTACGAGTAATGGTAATCAATAAGAGTCAAGTGAAAACAAGCAAAATTTCATAATTATTATTGTTGTCTCACATATAAATCGAAGTTGAATTTTTACCCCTCTGAGCGGCACAAAATATATGATACTATGGGCATTTCGAATATGTTAACAAGAAAAATAAAACAGCCTGTCAAGAGTGGGATTCGACCCCACGCCCTCATTCGAGGACCAGAATTCCTCAACCACACAACCGTGGAAGCTTTCGCTTGAGTCTGGCGCTTTAGACCGCTCGGCCATCCTGACTACCTGAAGCCACCTTGATCACATACAATGTTACGAGTAATGGTAATCAACAAGAGTCAAGTGAAAACAAGCAAAATTTCATAATTGTTATTGTTGTCTCACATATAAATCGAAGTTGAATTTTTACCCCCCTGAGCTGCACAAAATATATGATACTATGGGCATTTCGGATATGTTAACAAGAAAAATAAAACAGCCTATCAAGAGTGGGATTCGAACCCACGCCCTCATTCGAGGACGAGAATTCCTCAACCACACAACAATGGAAGCTTTCGCTTGAGTCTGGCGCTTTAGACCGCTCGGCCATCCTGACTACTTGAAGGCACCTTGATCACATACAATGTTACGAGTAATGGTAATCAACAAGAGTCAAGTGAAAACAAGCAAAATTTCATAATTGTTATTGTTGTCTCACATATAAATCGAAGTTGAAGATCTTTTTTCTTTGAGCTGGACAAAATATATGTTACTATGTGCATTTCTGAAAACTTAACAACAAAAAGAAAACAATTTGTCAGGAGTGGGATTCGAACCCACGCCCTCATTCGAGGACCAGAATTCCTCAACAACACACAACCGTGGAAGCTTTCGCTTGAGTCTGGCGCTTTAGACCGCTCGGCCATCCTGACTACTTGAAGGCACCTTGATCACATACAATGTTACGAGTAATGGTAATCAACAAGAGTCAAGTGAAAACAAGCAAAATTTCATAATTGTTATTGTTGTCTCACATATAAATCGAAGTTGAAGATCTTTTTTCTTTGAGCTGGACAAAATATATGATACTATGTGCATTTTTGAAAACTTAACAACAAAAAGAAAACAATTTGTCAGGAGTGGGATTCGAACCCACGCCCTCATTCGATTACCAGAATTCCTCAACCACACAACCGTGGAAGTTTTCGCTTGAGTCTGGCGCCTTAGACCGCTCGGCCATCCTGACTACTTGAAGGCACCTTGATCACATACAATGTTGCAAATAATGGTAATCAACAAGAGTCAAGTGAAAACAAGCAAAATTTCATAATTGTTATTGTTGTCTCACATATAAATCGAAGTTAAATTTTTACCCCCCTGAGCTGCACAAAATATATGATACTATGGGCATTTCGGATATGTTAACAAGAAAAATAAAACAGCCTGTCAAGAGTGGGATTCGAACCCACGCCCTCATTCGAGGACCAGAATTCCTCAACCACACAACCGTGGAAGCTTTCGCTTGAGTCTGGCGCTTTGGACCGCTCGGCCATCCTGCATAATTGAAGGCACCTTGATCACATACAATGTTACGAGTAATGGTAATCAACAAGAGTCAAGTGAAAACAAGCAAAATTTCATAATTATTATTGTTGTCTCACATATAAATCGAAGTTGAATTTTTACCCCCCTGAGCTGCACAAAATATATGATACTATGGGCATTTCGAATATGTTAACAAGAAAAATAAAACAGCCTGTGAAGAGTGGGATTCGACCCCACGCCCTCATTCGAGGACCAGAATTCCTCAACCACGGAAGCTTTCGCTTGAGTCTGGCGCTTTAGACCGCTCGGCCATCCTGACTACCTGAAGCCACCTTGATCACATACAATGTTACGAGTAATGGTAATCAACAAGAGTCAAGTGAAAACAAGCAAAATTTCATAATTGTTATTGTTGTCTCACATATAAATCGAAGTTGAATTTTTACCCCCCTGAGCTGCACAAAATATATGATACTATGGGCATTTCGGATATGTTAACAAGAAAAATAAAACAGCCTATCAAGAGTGGGATTCGAACCCACGCCCTCATTCGAGGACGAGAATTCCTCAACCACACAACAATGGAAGCTTTCGCTTGAGTCTGGCGCTTTAGACCGCTCGGCCATCCTGACTACTTGAAGGCACCTTGATCACATACAATGTTGCGAGTAATGGTAATCAACAAGAGTCAAGTGAAAACAAGCAAAATTTCATAATTGTTATTGTTGTCTCACATATAAATCGAAGTTGAAGATCTTTTTTCTTTGAGCTGGACAAAATATATGTTACTATGTGCATTTATGAAAACTTAACAACAAAAAGAAAACAATTTGTCAGGAGTGGGATTCGAACCCACGCCCTCATTCGAGGACCAGAATTCCTCAACCACACAACCGTGAAAGCTTTCGCTTGAGTCTGGCGCTTTAGACCGTTCGGCCATCCTGACTACTTGAAAGCACCTTGATCACATACAATGTTATGAGTAATGGTAATCAACAAGAGTCAAGTGAAAACAAGCAAAATTTCATAATTGTTATTGTTGTCTCACATATAAATCGAAGTTGAAGATCTTTTTTCTTTGAGCTGGACAAAATATATGATACTATGTGCATTTTTGAAAACTTAACAACAAAAAGAAAACAATTTGTCAGGAGTGGGTTTCGAACCCACGCCCTCATTCGATTACCAGAATTCCTCAACCACACAACCGTGGAAGCTTTCGCTTGAGTCTGGCGCCTTAGACCGCTCGGCCATCCTGACTACTTGAAGGCACCTTGATCACATACAATGTTGCAAATAATGGTAATCAACAAGAGTCAAGTGAAAACAAGCAAAATTTCATAATTGTTATTGTTGTCTCACATATAAATCGAAGTTAAATTTTTACCCCCCTGAGCTGCACAAAATATATGATACTATGGGCATTTCGGATATGTTAACAAGAAAAATAAAACAGCCTGTCAAGAGTGGGATTCGAACCCACGCCCTCATTCGAGGACCAGAATTCCTCAACCACACAACCGTGGAAGCTTTCGCTTGAGTCTGGCGCTTTGGACCGCTCGGCCATCCTGCATACTTGAAGGCACCTTGATCACATACAATGTTACGAGTAATGGTAATCATCAAGAGTCAAGTGAAAACAAACAAAATTTCATAATTGTTATTGTTTTCTCACATATAAATCGAAGTTGAATTTTTACCCCCCTGAGCTGCACAAAATATATGATACTATGGGCATTTCGGATATGTTAACAAGAAAAATAAAACAGCCTGTCAAGAGTGGGATTCGAACCCACGCCCTCATTCGAGGACCAGAATTCCTCAACCACACAACCGTGGAAGCTTTCGCTTGAGTCTGGCGCCTTAGACCGCTCGGCCATCCTGACTACTTGAAGGCACCTTGATCACATACAATGTTACGAGTAATGGTAATCAACAAGAGTCAAGTGAAAACAAGCAAAATTTCATAATTGTTATTGTTGTCTCACATATAAATCGAAGTTGAAGATCTTTTTTCTTTGAGCTGGACAAAATATATGATACTAAGTGCATTTATGAAAACTTAACAACAAAAAGAAAACAATTTGTCAGGAGTGTGATTCGAACCCACGCCCTCATTCGAGGACCAGAATTCCTTAACCACACAACCGTGGAAGCTTTCGCTTGAGTCTGGCGCCTTAGACCGCTCGGCCATCCTGACTACTTGAAGGCACCTTGATCACATACAATGTTACAATTAATGGTAATCAACAAGAGTCAAGTGAAAACAAGCAAAATTTCATAATTGTTATTGTTGTCTCACATATAAATCGAAGTTGAATTTTTACCCCCCTGAGCTGCACAAAATATATGATTCTATGGGCATTTCGGATATGTTAACAAGAAAAATAAAACAGCCTGTCAAGAGTGGGATTCGAACCCACGCCCTCATTCGAGGACCAGAATTCCTCAACCACACAACCGTGGAAGCTTTCGCTTGAGTCTGGCGCTTTAGACCGCTCGGCCATCCTGACTACTTGAAGGCACCTTGATCACATACAATGTTACGAGTAATGGTAATCAACAAGAATCAAGTGAAAACAAGCAAAATTTCATAATTGTTATTGTTGTCTCACATATAAATCGAAGTTGAATTTTTACCCCCCTGAGCTGCACAAAATATATGATACTATGGGCAGTTCGGATATGTTAACAAGAAAAATAAAACAGCCTGTCAAGAGTGGGATTCGAACTCACGCCCTCATTCGAGGACCAGAATTCCTCAACCACACAACCGTGGAAGCTTTCGCTTGAGTCTGGCGCCTTAGACCGCTCGGCCATCCTGACTTCTTGAAAGCACCTTGATCACATACAATGTTACGAGTAATGGTAATCAACAAGAGTCAAGTGAAAACAAGCAAAATTTCATAATTGTTATTGTTGTCTCACATATAAATCGAAGTTCAATTTTTACCCCCCTGAGCTGCACAAAATATATGATACTATGGGCATTTCGGATATGTTAACAAGAAAAATAAAACAGCCTGTCAAGAGTGGGATTCGAACCCACGCCCTCATTCGAGGACCAGAATTCCTCAACCACACAACCGTGGAAGCTTTCGCTTGAGTCTGGCGCTTTAGACCGCTCGGCCATCCTGACTACTTTTAGCACCTTGATCACATACAATGTTACGAGTAATGGTAATCAACAAGAGTCAAGTGAAAACAAGCAAAATTTCATAATTGTTATTGTTGTCTCACATATAAATCGAAGTTGAAGATCTTTTTTCTTTGAGCTGGACAAAATATATGATACTATGTGCATTTTTGAAAACTTAACAACAAAAAGAAAACAATTTGTCAGGAGTGGGATTCGAACCCACGCCCTCATTCGATTACCAGAATTCCTCAACCACACAACCGTGGAAGTTTTCGCTTGAGTCTGGCGCCTTAGACCGCTCGGCCATCCTGACTACTTGAAGGCACCTTGATCACATACAATGTTGCAAATAATGGTAATCAACAAGAGTCAAGTGAAAACAAGCAAAATTTCATAATTGTTATTGTTGTCTCACATATAAATCGAAGTTGAATTTTTACCCCCCTGAGCTGCACAAAATATATGATACTATGGGCATTTCGGATATGTTAACAAGAAAAATAAAACAGCCTGTCAAGAGTGGGATTCGAACCCACGCTCTCATTCGAGGACCAGAATTCCTCAACCACACAACCGTGGAAGCTTTCGCTTGAGTCTGGCGCTTTAGACCGCTCGGCCATCCTGACTACTTGAAGGCACCTTGATCACATACAATGTTACGAGTAATGGTAATCAACAAGAGTGAAGTGAAAACAAGCAAAATTTCATAATTGTTATTGTTGTCTCACATATAAATCGAAGTTGAAGATCTTTTTTCTTTGAGCTGGACAAAATATATGATACTATGTGCATTTATGAAAACTTAACAACAAAAAGAAAACAATTTGTCAGGAGTGGGATTCGAACCCACGCCCTCATTCGAGGACCAGAATTCCTCAACCACACAACCGTGGAAGCTTTCGCTTGAGTCTGGCGCCTTAGACCGCTCGGCCATCCTGACTACTTGAAGGCACCTTGATCACATACAATGTTACGAGTAATGGTAATCAACAATAGTCAAGTGAAAACAAGCAAAATTTCATAATTGTTATTGTTGTCTCATATATAAATCGAAGTTGAATTTTTACCCACCTGAGCTGCACAAAATATATGATACTATGGGCATTTCGGATATGTTAACAAGAAAAATAAAACAGCCTGTCAAGAGTGGGATTCGAACCCACGCCCTCATTCGAAGACCAGAATTCCTCAACCACACAACCGTGGAAGCTTTCGCTTGAGTCTGGCGCTTTAGACCGCTCGGCCATCCTGCATACTTGAAGGCACCTTGATCACATACAATGTTACGAGTAATGGTAATCAACAAGAGTCAAGTGAAAACAAGCAAAATTTCATAATTATTATTGTTGTCTCACATATAAATCGAAGTTGAATTTTTACCCCTCTGAGCTGCACAAAATATATGATACTATGGGCATTTCGAATATGTTAACAAGAAAAATAAAACAGCCTGTCAAGAGTGGGATTCGACCCCACGCCCTCATTCGAGGACCAGAATTCCTCAACCACACAACCGTGGAAGCTTTCGCTGGAGTCTGGCGCTTTAGACCGCTCGGCCATCCTGACTACCTGAAGCCACCTTGATCACATACAATGTTACGAGTAATGGTAATCAACAAGAGTCAAGTGAAAACAAGCAAAATTTCATAATTGTTATTGTTGTCTCACATATAAATCGAAGTTGAATTTTTACCCCCCTGAGCTGCACAAAATATATGATACTATGGGCATTTCGGATATGTTAACAAGAAAAATAAAACAGCCTGTCAAGAGTGGGATTCGAACCCACGCCCTCATTCGAGGACCAGAATTCCTCAACCACACAACCGTGGAAGCTTTCGCTTGAGTCTGGCGCTTTAGACCGCTCGGCCATCCGGACTACTTGAAGGCACCTTGATCACATACAATGTTACGAGTAACGGTAATCAACAAGAGTCAAGTGAAAACAAGCAAAATTTCATAATTGTTATTGTTGTCTCACATATAAATCGAAGTTGAATTTTTACCCCCCTGAGCTGCACAAAATATATGATACTATGGGCATTTCGGATATGTTAACAAGAAAAATAAAACAGCCTGTCAAGAGTGGGATTCGAACCCACGCCCTCATTCGAGGACCAGAATTCCTCAACCACACAACCGTGGAAGCTTTCGCTTGAGTCTGGCGCTTTAGACCGCTCGGCCATCCTGACTACTTGAAGGCACCTTGATCACATACAATGTTACGAGTAATGGTAATCAACAAGAGTCAAATGAAAACAAACAAAATTTCATAATTGTTATTTTTGTCTCACATATAAATCGAAGTTGAATTTTTACCCCCCTGAGCTGCACAAAATATATGATGCTATGGGCATTTCGGATATGTTAACAAGAAAAATAAAACAGCCTGTCAAGTGTGGGATTCGAACCCACGCCCTCATTCGAGGACCAGAATTCCTCAACCACACAACCGTGGAAGCTGTCGCTTGAGTCTGGCGCCTTAGACCGCTCGGCCATCCTGACTACTTGAAGGCACCTTGATCACATACAATGTTACGAGTAATGGTAATCAACAAGAGTCAAGTGAAAACGAGCAAAATTTCATAATTGTTATTGTTGTCTCACATATAAATCGAAGTTGAAGATCTTTTTTCTTTGAGCTGGACAAAATATATGATACTATGTGCATTTATGAAAACTTAACAACATAAAGAAAACAATTTGTCAGGAGTGTGATTCGAACCCACGCCCTCATTCGAAGACCAGAATTCCTTAACCACACAACCGTGGAAGCTTTCGCTTGAGTCTGGCGCCTTAGACCGCTCGGCCATCCTGACTACTTGAAGGCACCTTGATCACATACAATGTTACAATTAATGGTAATCAACAAGAGTCAAGTGAAAACAAGCAAAATTTCATAATTGTTATTGTTGTCTCACATATAAATCGAAGTTGAATTTTTACCCCCTGAGCTGCACAAAATATATGATTCTATTGGCATTTCGGATATGTTAACAAGAAAAATAAAACAGCCTATCAAGAGTGGGATTCGAACCCACGCCCTCATTCGAGGACCAGAATTCCTCAACCACACAACCGTGGAAACTTTCGCTTGAGTCTGGCGCTTAGGACCGCTCGGCCATCCTGACTACTTGAAGGCACCTTGATCACATACAATGTTACGAGTAATGGTAATCAACAAGAGTCAAGTGAAAACAAGCAAAATTTCATAATTGTTATTGTTGTCTCACATATAAATCGAAGTTGAATTTTTACCCCCCTGAGCTGCACAAAATATATGATACTATGGGCATTTCGGATATGTTAACAAGAAAAATAAAACAGCCTGTCAAGAGTGGGATTCGAACCCACGCCCTCATTCGAGGACCAGAATTCCTCAACCACACAACCGTGGAAGCTTTCGCTTGAGTCTGGCGCTTTAGACCGCTCGGCCATCCTGCATACTTGAAGGCACCTTGATCACATACAATGTTACGAGTAATGGTAATCAACAAGAGTCAAGTGAAAACAAGCAAAATTTCATAATTATTATTGTTGTCTCACATATAAATCGAAGTTGAATTTTTACCCCTCTGAACGGCACAAAATATATGATACTATGGGCATTTCGAATATGTTAACAAGAAAAATAAAACAGCCTGTCAAGAGTGGGATTCGACCCCACGCCCTCATTCGAGGACCAGAATTCCTCAACCACACAACCGTGGAAGCTTTCGCTTGAGTCTGGCGCTTTAGACCGCTCGGCCATCCTGACTACCTGAAGCCACCTTGATCACATACAATGTTACGAGTAATGGTAATCAACAAGAGTCAAGTGAAAACAAGCAAAATTTCATAATTGTTATTGTTGTCTCACATATAAATCGAAGTTGAATTTTTACCCCCCTGAGCTGCACAAAATATATGATACTATGGGCATTTCGGATATGTTAACAAGAAAAATAAAACAGCCTGTCAAGAGTGGGATTCGAACCCACGCCCTCATTCGAGGACCAGAATTCCTCAACCACACAACCGTGGAAGCTTTCGCTTGAGTCTGGCGCTTTAGACCGCTCGGCCATCCTGACTACTTGAAGGCACCTTGATCACATACAATGTTACGAGTAATGGTAATCAACAAGAGTCAAGTGAAAACAAGCAAAATTTCATAATTGTTATTGTTGTCTCACATATAAATCGAAGTTGAAGATCTTTTTTCTTTGAGCTGGACAAAATATATGTTACTATGTGCATTTATGAAAACTTAACAACAAAAAGAAAACAATTTGTCAGGAGTGGGATTCCAACCCACGCCCTCATTCGAGGACCAGAATTCCTCAACCACACAACCGTGGAAGCTTTCGCTTGAGTCTGGCGCTTTAGACCGCTCGGCCATCCTGACTACTTGAAGGCACCTTGATCACATACAATGTTACGAGTAACGGTAATCAACAAGAGTCAAGTGAAAACAAGCAAAATTTCATAATTGTTATTGTTGTCTCACATATAAATCGAAGTTGAATTTTTACCCCCCTGAGCTGCACAAAATTTATGATACTATGGGCATTTCGGATATGTTAACAAGAAAAATAAAACAGCCTGTCAAGAGTGGGATTCGAACCCACGCCCTCATTCGAGGACCAGAATTCCTCAACCACACAACCGTAGAAGCTTTCGATTGAGTCTGGCGCTTTAGACCGCTCGGCCATCCTGACTACTTGAAGGCACCTTGATCACATACAATGGTACGAGTAATGGTAATCAACAAGAGTCAAGTGAAAACAAACAAAATTTCATAATTGTTATTGTTGTCTCACATATAAATCGAAGTTGAATTTTTACCCCCCTGAGCTGCACAAAATATATGATGCTATGGGCATTTCGGATATGTTAACAAGAAAAATAAAACAGCCTGTCAAGAGTGGGATTCGAACCCACGCCCTCATTCGAGGACCAGAATTCCTCAACCACACAACCGTGGAAGCTTTCGCTTGAGTCTGGCGCCTTAGACCGCTCGGCCATCCTGACTACTTGAAGGCACCTTGATCACATACAATGTTACGAGTAATGGTAATCAACAAGAGTCAAGTGAAAACGAGCAAAATTTCATAATTGTTATTGTTGTCTCACATATAAATCGAAGTTGAAGATCTTTTTTCTTTGAGCTGGACAAAATATATGATACTATGTGCATTTATGAAAACTTAACAACAAAAAGAAAACAATTTGTCAGGAGTGTGATTCGAACCCACGCCCTCATTCGAGTACCAGAATTCCTTAACCACACAACCGTGGAAGCTTTCGCTTGAGTCTGGCGCCTTAGACCGCTCGGCCATCCTGACTACTTGAAGGCATCTTGATCACATACAATGTTACGAGTAATGGTAATCAACAAGAGTCAAGTGAAAACAAGCAAAATTTCATAATTGTTATTGTTGTCTCACATATAAATCGAAGTTGGATTTTTACCCCCCTGAGCTGCACAAAATATATGATTCTATTGGCATTTCGGATATGTTAACAAGAGAAATAAAACAGCCTGTCAAGAGTGGGATTCGAACCCACGCCCTCATTCGAGGACCAGAATTCCTCAACCACACAACCGTGGAAGCTTTCGCTTGAGTCTGGCGCTTTAGACCGCTCGGCCATCCTGACTACTTGAAGGCACCTTGATCACATACAATGTTACGAGTAATGGTAATCAACAAGAGTCAAGTGAAAACAAGCAAAATTTCATAATTGTTATTGTTGTCTCACATATAAATCGAAGTTGAATTTTTACCCCCCTGAGCTGCACAAAATATATGATACTATGGGCATTTCGGATATGTTAACAAGAAAAATAAAACAGCCTGTCAAGAGTGGGATTCGAACCCACGCCCTCATTCGAGGACCAGAATTCCTCAACCACACAACCGTGGAAGCTTTCGCTTGAGTCTGGCGCTTTAGACCGCTCGGCCATCCTGCATACTTGAAGGCACCTTGATCACATACAATGTTACGAGTAATGGTAATCAACAAGAGTCAAGTGAAAACAAGCAAAATTTCATAATTATTATTGTTGTCTCACATATAAATCGAAGTTGAATTTTTACCCCTCTGAACAGCACAAAATATATGATACTATGGGCATTTCGAATATGTTAACAAGAAAAATAAAACAGCCTGTCAAGAGTGGGATTCGACCCCACGCCCTCATTCGAGGACCAGAATTCCTCAACCACACAACCGTGGAAGCTTTCGCTTGAGTCTGGCGCTTTAGACCGCTCGGCCATCCTGACTACCTGAAGCCACCTTGATCACATACAATGTTACGAGTAATGGTAATCAACAAGAGTCAAGTGAAAACAAGCAAAATTTCATAATTGTTATTGTTGTCTCACATATAAAAAGAAGTTGAATTTTTACCCCCCTGAGCTGCACAAAATATATGATACTATGGGCATTTCGGATATGTTAACAAGAAAAATAAAACAGCCTGTCAAGAGTGGGATTCGAACCCACGCCCTCATTCGAGGACCAGAATTCCTCAACCACACAACCGTGGAAGCTTTCGCTTGAGTCTGGCGCTTTAGACCGCTCGGCCATCCTGACTACTTGAAGGCACCTTGATCACATACAATGTTACGAGTAATGGTAATCAACAAGAGTCAAGTGAAAACAAGCAAAATTTCATAATTGTTATTGTTGTCTCACATATAAATCGAAGTTGAAGATCTTTTTTCTTTGAGCTGGACAAAATATATGTTACTATGTGCATTTATGAAAACTTAACAACAAAAAGAAAACAATTTGTCAGGAGTGGGATTCCAACCCACGCCCTCATTCGAGGACCAGAATTCCTCAACCACACAACCGTGGAAGCTTTCGCTTGAGTCTGGCGCTTTAGACCGCTCGGCCATCCTGACTACTTGAAGGCACCTTGATCACATACAATGTTACGAGTAACGGTAATCAACAAGAGTCAAGTGAAAACAAGCAAAATTTCATAATTGTTATTGTTGTCTCACATATAAATCGAAGTTGAATTTTTACCCCCCTGAGCTGCACAAAATTTATGATACTATGGGCATTTCGGATATGTTAACAAGAAAAATAAAACAGCCTGTCAAGAGTGGGATTCGAACCCACGCCCTCATTCGAGGACCAGAATTCCTCAACCACACAACCGTAGAAGCTTTCGATTGAGTCTGGCGCTTTAGACCGCTCGGCCATCCTGACTACTTGAAGGCACCTTGATCACATACAATGGTACGAGTAATGGTAATCAACAAGAGTCAAGTGAAAACAAACAAAATTTCATAATTGTTATTGTTGTCTCACATATAAATCGAAGTTGAATTTTTACCCCCCTGAGCTGCACAAAATATATGATGCTATGGGCATTTCGGATATGTTAACAAGAAAAATAAAACAGCCTGTCAAGAGTGGGATTCGAACCCACGCCCTCATTCGAGGACCAGAATTCCTCAACCACACAACCGTGGAAGCTTTCGCTTGAGTCTGGCGCCTTAGACCGCTCGGCCATCCTGACTACTTGAAGGCACCTTGATCACATACAATGTTACGAGTAATGGTAATCAACAAGAGTCAAGTGAAAACGAGCAAAATTTCATAATTGTTATTGTTGTCTCACATATAAATCGAAGTTGAAGATCTTTTTTCTTTGAGCTGGACAAAATATATGATACTATGTGCATTTATGAAAACTTAACAACAAAAAGAAAACAATTTGTCAGGAGTGTGATTCGAACCCACGCCCTCATTCGAGTACCAGAATTCCTTAACCACACAACCGTGGAAGCTTTCGCTTGAGTCTGGCGCCTTAGACCGCTCGGCCATCCTGACTACTTGAAGGCACCTTGATCACATACAATGTTACGAGTAATGGTAATCAACAAGAGTCAAGTGAAAACAAGCAAAATTTCATAATTGTTATTGTTGTCTCACATATAAATCGAAGTTGGATTTTTACCCCCCTGAGCTGCACAAAATATATGATTCTATTGGCATTTCGGATATGTTAACAAGAGAAATAAAAATGCCTGTCAAGAGTGGGATTCGAACCCACGCCCTCATTCGAGGACCAGAATTCCTCAACCACACAACCGTGGAAGCTTTCGCTTGAGTCTGGCGCTTTGGACCGCTCGGCCATCCTGACTACTTGAAGGCACCTTGATCACATACAATGTTACGAGTAATGGTAATCAACAAGAGTCAAGTGAAGACAAGCAAAATTTCATAATTGTTATTGTTGTCTCACATATAAATCGAAGTTGAATTTTTACCCCCCTGAGCTGCACAAAATATATGATACTATGGGCATTTCGGATATGTTAACAAGAAAAATAAAACAGCCTGTCAAGAGTGGGATTCGAACCCACGCCCTCATTCGAGGACCAGAATTCCTCAACCACACAACCGTGGAAGCTTTCGCTTGAGTCTGGCGCTTTAGACCGCTCGGCCATCCTGCATACTTGAAGGCACCTTGATCACATACAATGTTACGAGTAATGGTAATCAACAAGAGTCAAGTGAAAACTAGCAAAATTGCATAATTATTATTGTTGTCTCACATATAAATCGAAGTTGAATTTTTACCCCTCTGAGCGGCACAAAATATATGATACTATGGGCATTTCGAATATGTTAACAAGAAAAATAAAACAGCCTGTCAAGGGTGGGATTCGACCCCACGCCCTCATTCGAGGACCAGAATTCCTCAACCACACAACCGTGGAAGCTTTCGCTTGAGTCTGGCGCTTTAGACCGCTCGGCCATCCTGACTACCTGAAGCCACCTTGATCACATACAATGTTACGAGTAATGGTAATCAACAAGAGTCAAGTGAAAACAAGCAAAATTTCATAATTGTTATTGTTGTCTCACATATAAATCGAAGTTGAATTTTTACCCCCCTGAGCTGCACAAAATATATGATACTATGGGCATTTCGGATATGTTAACAAGAAAAATAAAACAGCCTGTCAAGAGTGGGATTCGAACCCACGCCCTCATTCGAGGACCAGAATTCCTCAACCACACAACCGTGGAAGCTTTCGCTTGAGTCTGGCGGTTTAGACCGCTCGGCCATCCTGACTACTTGAAGGCACCTTGATCACATACAATGTTACGAGTAATGGTAATCAACAAGAGTCAAGTGAAAACAAGCAAAATTTCATAATTGTTATTGTTGTCTCACATATAAATCGAAGTTAAATTTTTACCCCCCTGAGCTGCACAAAATATATGATACTATGGGCATTTCGGATATGTTAACAAGAAAAATAAAACAGCCTGTCAAGAGTGGGATTCGAACCCACGCCCTCATTCGAGGACCAGAATTCCTCAACCACACAACCGTGGAAGCTTTCGCTTGAGTCTGGCGCTTTAGACCGCTCGGCCATCCTGCATACTTGAAGGCACCTTGATCACATACAATGTTACGAGTAATGGTAATCAACAAGAGTCAAGTGAAAACAAGCAAAATTTCATAATTATTATTGTTGTCTCACATATAAATCGAAGTTGAATTTTTACCCCTCTGAGCTGCACAAAATATATGATACTATGGGCATTTCGAATATGTTAACAAGAAAAATAAAACAGCCTGTCAAGAGTGGGATTCGACCCCACGCCCTCATTCGAGGACCAGAATTCCTCAACCACACAACCGTGGAAGCTTTCGCTTGAGTCTGGCGCTTTAGACCGCTCGGCCATCCTGACTACCTGAAGCCACCTTGATCACATACAATGTTACGAGTAATGGTAATCAACAAGAGTCAAGTGAAAACAAGCAAAATTTCATAATTGTTATTGTTGTCTCACATATAAATCGAAGTTGAATTTTTACCCCCCTGAGCTGCACAAAATATATGATACTATGGGCATTTCGGATATGTTAACAAGAAAAAAAAAACAGCCTGTCAAGAGTGGGATTCGAACCCACGCCCTCATTCGAGGACCAGAATTCCTCAACCACACAACCGTGGAAGCTTTCGCTTGAGTCTGGCGCTTTAGACCGCTCGGCCATCCGGACTACTTGAAGGCACCTTGATCACATACAATGTTACGAGTAACGGTAATCAACAAGAGTCAAGTGAAAACAAGCAAAATTTCATAATTGTTATTGTTGTCTCACATATAAATCGAAGTTGAATTTTTACCCCCCTGAGCTGCACAAAATATATGATACTATGGGCATTTCGGATATGTTAACAAGAAAAATAAAACAGCCTGTCAAGAGTGGGATTCGAACCCACGCCCTCATTCGAGGACCAGAATTCCTCAACCACACAACCGTGGAAGCTTTCGCTTGAGTCTGGCGCTTTAGACCGCTCGGCCATCCTGACTACTTGAAGGCACCTTGATCACATACAATGTTACGAGTAATGGTAATCAATAAGAGTCAAGTGAAAACAAACAAAATTTCATAATTGTTATTGTTGTCTCACATATAAATCGAAGTTGAATTTTTACCCCCCTGAGCTGCACAAAATATATGATACTATGGGCATTTCGGATATGTTAACAAGAAAAATAAAACAGCTTGTCAAGAGTGGGATTCGAACCCACGCCCTCATTCGAGGACCAGAATTCCTCAACCACACAACCGTGGAAGCTTTCGCTTGAGTCTGGCGCCTTAGACCGCTCGGCCATCCTGACTACTTGAAGGCACCTTGATCACATACAATGTTACGAGTAATGGTAATCAACAAGAGTCAAGTGAAAACAAGCAAAATTTCATAATTGTTATTGTTGTCTCACATATAAATCGAAGTTGAATTTTTACCCCCCTGAGCTGCACAAAATATATGATACTATGGGCATTTCGGATATGTTAACAAGAGAAATAAAACAGCCTGTCAAGAGTGGGATTCGAACCCACGCCCTCATTCGAGGACCAGAATTCCTCAACCACACAACCGTGGAAGCTTTCGCTTGAGTCTGGCGCCTTAGACCGCTCGGCCATCCTGACTACTTGAAGGCACCTTGATCACATACAATGTTACGAGTAATGGTAATCAACAAGAGTCAAGTGAAAACGAGCAAAATTTCATAATTGTTATTGTTGTCTCACATATAAATCGAAGTTGAAGATCTTTTTTCTTTGAGCTGGACAAAATATATGATACTATGTGCATTTATGAAAACTTAACAACAAAAAGAAAACAATTTGTCAGGAGTGTGATTCGAACCCACGCCCTCATTCGAGTACCAGAATTCCTTAACCACACAAGCGTGGAAGCTTTCGCTTGAGTCTGGCGCCTTAGACCGCTCGGCCATCCTGACTACTTGAAGGCACCTTGATCACATACAATGTTACAATTAATGGTAATCAACAAGAGTCAAGTGAAAACAAGCAAAATTTCATAATTGTTATTGTTGTCTCACATATAAATCGAAGTTGAATTTTTACCCCCCTGAGCTGCACAAAATATATGATTCTATTGGCATTTCGGATATGTTAACAAGAAAAATAAAACAGCCTGTCAAGAGTGGGATTCGAACCCACGCCCTCATTCGAGGACCAGAATTCCTCAACCACACAACCGTGGAAGCTTTCGCTTGAGTCTGGCGCTTTGGACCGCTCGGCCATCCTGACTACTTGAAGGCACCTTGATCACATACAATGTTACGAGTAATGGTAATCAACAAGAGTCAAGTGAAGACAAGCAAAATTTCATAATTGTTATTGTTGTCTCACATATAAATCGAAGTTGAATTTTTACCCCCCTGAGCTGCACAAAATATATGATACTATGGGCATTTCGGATATGTTAACAAGAAAAATAAAACAGCCTGTCAAGAGTGGGATTCGAACCCCCGCCCTCATTTGAGGACCAGAATTCCTCAACCACACAACCGTGGAAGCTTTCGCTTGAGTCTGGCGCTTTAGACCGCTCGGCCATCCTGCATACTTGAAGGCACCTTGATCACATACAATGTTACGAGTAATGGTAATCAACAAGAGTCAAGTGAAAACTAGCAAAATTGCATAATTATTATTGTTGTCTCACATATAAATCGAAGTTGAATTTTTACCCCTCTGAGCGGCACAAAATATATGATACTATGGGCATTTCGAATATGTTAACAAGAAAAATAAAACAGCCTGTCAAGAGTGGGATTCGACCCCACGCCCTCATTCGAGGACCAGAATTCCTCAACCACACAACCGTGGAAGCTTTCGCTTGAGTCTGGCGCTTTAGACCGCTCGGCCATCCTGACTACCTGAAGCCACCTTGATCACATACAATGTTACGAGTAATGGTAATCAACAAGAGTCAAGTGAAAACAAGCAAAATTTCATAATTGTTATTGTTGTCTCACATATAAATCGAAGTTGAATTTTTACCCCCCTGAGCTGCACAAAATATATGATACTATGGGCATTTCGGATATGTTAACAAGAAAAATAAAACAGCCTGTCAAGAGTGGGATTCGAACCCACGCCCTCATTCGAGGACCAGAATTCCTCAACCACACAACCGTGGAAGCTTTCGCTTGAGTCTGGCGGTTTAGACCGCTCGGCCATCCTGACTACTTGAAGGCACCTTGATCACACACAATGTTACGAGTAATGGTAATCAACAAGAGTCAAGTGAAAACAAGCAAAATTTCATAATTGTTATTGTTGTCTCACATATAAATCGAAGTTGAAGATCTTTTTTCTTTGAGCTGGACAAAATATATGTTACTATGTGCATTTATGAAAACTTAACAACAAAAAGAAAACAATTTGTCAGGAGTGGAATTCGAACCCACGCCCTCATTCGAGGACCAGAATTCCTCAACCACACAACCGTGGAAGCTTTCGCTTGAGTCTGGCGCTTTAGACCGCTCGGCCATCCTGACTACTTGAAGGCACCTTGATCACATACAATGTTACGAGTAATGGTAATCAACAAGAGTCAAGTGAAAACAAGCAAAATTTCATAATTGTTATTGTTGTCTCACATATAAATCGAAGTTGAAGATCTTTTTTCTTTGAGCTGGACAAAATATATGATACTATGTGCATTTTTAAAAACTTAACAACAAAAAGAAAACAATTTGTCAGGAGTGGGATTCGAACCCACGCCCTCATTCGATTACCAGAATTCCTCAACCACACAACCGTGGAAGTTTTCGCTTGAGTCTGGCGCCTTAGACCGCTCGGCCATCCTGACTACTTGAAGGCACCTTGATCACATACAATGTTGCAAATAATGGTAATCAACAAGAGTCAAGTGAAAACAAGCAAAATTTTATAATTGTTATTGTTGTCTCACATATAAATCGAAGTTAAATTTTTACCCCCCTGAGCTGCACAAAATATATGATACTATGGGCATTTCGGATATGTTAACAAGAAAAATAAAACAGCCTGTCAAGAGTGGGATTCGAACCCACGCCCTCATTCGAGGACCAGAATTCCTCAACCACACAACCGTGGAAGCTTTCGCTTGAGTCTGGCGCTTTAGACCGCTCGGCCATCCTGCATACTTGAAGGCACCTTGATCACATACAATGTTACGAGTAATGGTAATCAACAAGAGTCAAGTGAAAACAAGCAAAATTTCATAATTATTATTGTTGTCTCACATATAAATCGAAGTTGAATTTTTACCCCTCTGAGCTGCACAAAATATATGATACTATGGGCATTTCGAATATGTTAACAAGAAAAATAAAACAGCCTGTCAAGAGTGGGATTCGACCCCACGCCCTCATTCGAGGACCAGAATTCCTCAACCACACAACCGTGGAAGCTTTCGCTTGAGTCTGGCGCTTTAGACCGCTCGGCCATCCTGACTACCTGAAGCCACCTTGATCACATACAATGTTACGAGTAATGGTAATCAACAAGAGTCAAGTGAAAACAAGCAAAATTTCATAATTGTTATTGTTGTCTCACATATAAATCGAAGTTGAATTTTTACCCCCCTGAGCTGCACAAAATATATGATACTATGGGCATTTCGGATATGTTAACAAGAAAAATAAAACAGCCTCTCAAGAGTGGGATTCCAACCCACGCCCTCATTCGAGGACCAGAATTCCTCAACCACACAACCGTGGAAGCTTTCGCTTGAGTCTGGCGCTTTAGACCGCTCGGCCATCCGGACTACTTGAAGGCACCTTGATCACATACAATGTTACGAGTAACGGTAATCAACAAGAGTCAAGTGAAAACAAGCAAAATTTCATAATTGTTATTGTTGTCTCACATATAAATCGAAGTTGAATTTTTACCCCCCTGAGCTGCACAAAATATATGATACTATGGGCATTTCGGATATGTTAACAAGAAAAATAAAACAGCCTGTCAAGAGTGGGATTCGAACCCACGCCCTCATTCGAGGACCAGAATTCCTCAACCACACAACCGTGGAAGCTTTCGCTTGAGTCTGGCGCTTTAGACCGCTCGGCCATCCTGACTACTTGAAGGCACCTTGATCACATACAATGTTACGTGTAATGGTAATCAATAAGAGTCAAGTGAAAACAAACAAAATTTCATAATTGTTATTGTTGTCTCACATATAAATCGAAGTTGAATTTTTACCCCCCTGAGCTGCACAAAATATATGATACTATGGGCATTTCGGATATGTTAACAAGAAAAATAAAACAGCCTGTCAAGAGTGGGATTCGAACCCACGCCCTCATTCGAGGACCAGAATTCCTCAACCACACAACCGTGGAAGCTTTCGCTTGAGTCTGGCGCCTTAGACCGCTCGGCCATCCTGACTACTTGAAGGCACCTTGATCACATACAATGTTACGAGTAATGGTAATCAACAAGAGTCAAGTGAAAACAAGCAAAATTTCATAATTGTTATTGTTGTCTCACATATAAATCGAAGTTAAATTTTTACCCCCCTGAGCTGCACAAAATATATGATACTATGGGCATTTCGGATATGTTAACAAGAGAAATAAAACAGCCTGTCAAGAGTGGGATTCGAACCCACGCCCTCATTCGAGGACCAGAATTCCTCAACCACACAACCGTGGAAGCTTTCGCTTGAGTCTGGCGCCTTAGACCGCTCGGCCATCCTGACTTCTTGAAAGCACCTTGATCACATACAATGTTACGAGTAATGGTAATCAACAAGAGTCAAGTGAAAACAAGCAAAATTTCATAATTGTTATTGTTGTCTCACATATAAATCGAAGTTCAATTTTTACCCCCCTGAGCTGCACAAAATATATGATACTATGGGCATTTCGGATATGTTAACAAGAAAAATAAAACAGCCTGTCAAGAGTGGGATTCGAACCCACGCCCTCATTCGAGGACCAGAATTCCTCAACCACACAACCGTGGAAGCTTTCGCTTGAGTCTGGCGCTTTAGACCGCTCGGCCATCCGGACTACTTGAAGGCACCTTGATCACATACAATGTTACGAGTAACGGTAATCAACAAGAGTCAAGTGAAAACAAGCAAAATTTCATAATTGTTATTGTTGTCTCACATATAAATCGAAGTTGAATTTTTACCCCCCTGAGCTGCACAAAATATATGATACTATGGGCATTTCGGATATGTTAACAAGAAAAATAAAACAGCCTGTCAAGAGTGGGATTCGAACCCACGCCCTCATTCGAGGACCAGAATTCCTCAACCACACAACCGTGGAAGCTTTCGCTTGAGTCTGGCGCTTTAGACCGCTCGGCCATCCTGACTACTTGAAGGCACCTTGATCACATACAATGTTACGAGTAATGGTAATCAATAAGAGTCAAGTGAAAACAAACAAAATTTCATAATTGTTATTGTTGTCTCACATATAAATCGAAGTTGAATTTTTACCCCCCTGAGCTGCACAAAATATATGATACTATGGGCATTTCGGATATGTTAACAAGAAAAATAAAACAGCCTGTCAAGAGTGGGATTCGAACCCACGCCCTCATTCGAGGACCAGAATTCCTCAACCACACAACCGTGGAAGCTTTCGCTTGAGTCTGGCGCCTTAGACCGCTCGGCCATCCTGACTACTTGAAGGCACCTTGATCACATACAATGTTACGAGTAATGGTAATCAACAAGAGTCAAGTGAAAACAAGCAAAATTTCATAATTGTTATTGTTGTCTCACATATAAATCGAAGTTGAAGATCTTTTTTCTTTGAGCTGGACAAAATATATGATACTATGTGCATTTATGAAAACTTAACAACAAAAAGAAAACAATTTGTCAGGAGTGTGATTCGAACCCACGCCCTCATTCGAGGACCAGAATTCCTTAACCACACAACCGTGGAAGCTTTCGCTTGAGTCTGGCGCCTTAGACCGCTCGGCCATCCTGACTACTTGAAGGCACCTTGATCACATACAATGTTACAATTAATGGTAATCAACAAGAGTCAAGTGAAAACAAGCAAAATTTCATAATTGTTATTGTTGTCTCACATATAAATCGAAGTTGAATTTATACCCCCCTGAGCTGCACAAAATATATGATTCTATGGGCATTTCGGATATGTTAACAAGAAAAATAAAACAGCCTGTCAAGAGTGGGATTCGAACCCACGCCCTCATTCGAGGACCAGAATTCCTCAACCACACAACCGTGGAAGCTTTCGCTTGAGTCTGGCGCTTTAGACCGCTCGGCCATCCTGACTACTTGAAGGCACCTTGATCACATACAATGTTACGAGTAATGGTAATCAACAAGAGTCAAGTGAAAACAAGCAAAATTTCATAATTGTTATTGTTGTCTCACATATAAATCGAAGTTGAATTTTTACCCCCCTGAGCTGCACAAAATATATGATACTATGGATATGTTAACAAGAGAAATAAAACAGCCTGTCAAGAGTGGGATTCGAACCCACGCCCTCATTCGAGGATCAGAATTCCTCAACCACACAACCGTGGAAGCTTTCGCTTGAGTCTGGCGCCTTAGACCGCTCGGCCATCCTGACTACTTGAAGGCACCTTGATCACATACAATGTTACGTGTAATGGTAATCAACAAGAGTCAAGTGAAAACAAGCAAAATTTCATAATTGTTATTGTTGTCTCACATATAAATCGAAGTTGAAGATCTTTTTTCTTTGAGCTGGACAAAATATATGATACTATGTGCATTTATGAAAACTTAACAACAAAAAGAAAACAATTTGTCAGGAGTGTGATTCGAACCCACGCCCTCATTCGAGGACCAGAATTCCTTAACCACACAACCGTGGAAGCTTTCGCTTGAGTCTGGCGCCTTAGACCGCTCGGCCATCCTGACTACTTGAAGGCACCTTGATCACATACAATGTTACAATTAATGGTAATCAACAAGAGTCAAGTGAAAACAAGCAAAATTTCATAATTGTTATTGTTGTCTCACATATAAATCGAAGTTGAATTTTTACCCCCCTGAGCTGCACAAAATATATGATTCTATGGGCATTTCGGATATGTTAACAAGAAAAATAAAACAGCCTGTCAAGAGTGGGATTCGAACCCACGCCCTCATTCGAGGACCAGAATTCCTCAACCACACAACCGTGGAAGCTTTCGCTTGAGTCTGGCGCTTTGGACCGCTCGGCCATCCTGACTAGTTGAAGGCACATTGATCACATACAATGTTACGAGTAATGGTAATCAACAAGAGTCAAGTGAAAACAAGCAAAATTTCATAATTGTTATTGTTGTCTCACATATAAATCGAAGTTGAATTTTTACCCCCCTGAGCTGCACAAAATATATGATACTATGGGCATTTCGGATATGTTAACAAGAAAAATAAAACAGCCTGTCAAGAGTGGGAATCGAACCCACGCCCTCATTCGAGGACCAGAATTCCTCAACCACACAACCGTGGAAGCTTTCGCTTGTGTCTGGCGCCTTAGACCGCTCGGCCATCCTGACTTCTTGAAAGCACCTTGATCACATACAACGTTACGAGTAATGGTAATCAACAAGAGTCAAGTGAAAACAAGCAAAATTTCATAATTGTTATTGTTGTCTCACATATAAATCGAAGTTCAATTTTTACCCCCCTGAGCTGCACAAAATATATGATACTATGGGCATTTCGGATATGTTAACAAGAAAAATAAAACAGCCTGTCAAGAGTGGGATTCGAACCCACGCCCTCATTCGAGGACCAGAATTCCTCAACCACACAACCGTGGAAGCTTTCGCTTGAGTCTGGCGGTTTAGACCGCTCGGCCATCCTGACTACTTGAAGGCACCTTGATCACATACAATGTTACGAGTAATGGTAATCAACAAGAGTCAAGTGAAAACAAGCAAAATTTCATAATTGTTATTGTTGTCTCACATATAAATCGAAGTTGAAGATCTTTTTTCTTTGAGCTGGACAAAATATATGTTACTATGTGCATTTATGAAAACTTAACAACAAAAAGAAAACAATTTGTCAGGAGTGGGATTCGAACCCACGCCCTCATTCGAGGACCAGAATTCCTCAACCACACAACCGTGGAAGCTTTCGCTTGAGTCTGGCGCTTTAGACCGCTCGGCCATCCTGACTACTTGAAGGCACCTTGATCACATACAATGTTACGAGTAATGGTAATCAACAAGAGTCAAGTGAAAACAAGCAAAATTTCATAATTGTTATTGTTGTCTCACATATAAATCGAAGTTGAAGATCTTTTTTCTTTGAGCTGGACAAAATATATGATACTATGTGCATTTTTAAAAACTTAACAACAAAAAGAAAACAATTTGTCAGGAGTGGGATTCGAACCCACGCCCTCATTCGATTACCAGAATTCCTCAACCACACAACCGTGGAAGTTTTCGCTTGAGTCTGGCGCTTTAGACCGCTCGGCCATCCTGACTACTTGAAGGCACCTTGATCACATACAATGTTGCAAATAATGGTAATCAACAAGAGTCAAGTGAAAACAAGCAAAATTTCATAATTATTATTGTTGTCTCACATATAAATCGAAGTTGAATTTTTACCCCTCTGAGCTGCACAAAATATATGATACTATGGGCATTTCGAATATGTTAACAAGAAAAATAAAACAGCCTGTCAAGAGTGGGATTCGACCCCACGCCCTCATTCGAGGACCAGAATTCCTCAACCACACAACCGTGGAAGCTTTCGCTTGAGTCTGGCGCTTTAGACCGCTCGGCCATCCTGACTACCTGAAGCCACCTTGATCACATACAATGTTACGAGTAATGGTAATCAACAAGAGTCAAGTGAAAACAAGCAAAATTTCATAATTGTTATTGTTGTCTCACATATAAATCGAAGTTGAATTTTTACCCCCCTGAGCTGCACAAAATATATGATACTATGGGCATTTCGGATATGTTAACAAGAAAAATAAAACAGCCTCTCAAGAGTGGGATTCGAACCCACGCCCTCATTCGAGGACCAGAATTCCTCAACCACACAACCGTGGAAGCTTTCGCTTGAGTCTGGCGCTTTAGACCGCTCGGCCATCCGGACTACTTGAAGGCACCTTGATCACATACAATGTTACGAGTAACGGTAATCAACAAGAGTCAAGTGAAAACAAGCAAAATTTCATAATTGTTATTGTTGTCTCACATATAAATCGAAGTTGAATTTTTACCCCCCTGAGCTGCACAAAATATATGATACTATGGGCATTTCGGATATGTTAACAAGAAAAATAAAACAGCCTGTCAAGAGTGGGATTCGAACCCACGCCCTCATTCGAGGACCAGAATTCCTCAACCACACAACCCTGGAAGCTTTCGCTTGAGTCTGGCGCTTTAGACCGCTCGGCCATCCTGACTACTTGAAGGCACCTTGATCACATACAATGTTACGTGTAATGGTAATCAATAAGAGTCAAGTGAAAACAAACAAAATTTCATAATTGTTATTGTTGTCTCACATATAAATCGAAGTTGAATTTTTACCCCCCTGAGCTGCACAAAATATATGATACTATGGGCATTTCGGATATGTTAACAAGAAAAATAAAACAGCCTGTCAAGAGTGGGATTCGAACCCACGCCCTCATTCGAGGACCAGAATTCCTCAACCACACAACCGTGGAAGCTTTCGCTTGAGTCTGGCGCCTTAGACCGCTCGGCCATCCTGACTACTTGAAGGCACCTTGATCACATACAATGTTACGAGTAATGGTAATCAACAAGAGTCAAGTGAAAACAAGCAAAATTTCATAATTGTTATTGTTGTCTCACATATAAATCGAAGTTGAATTTTTACCCCCCTGAGCTGCACAAAATATATGATACTATGGGCATTTCGGATATGTTAACAAGAGAAATAAAACAGCCTGTCAAGAGTGGGATTCGAACCCACGCCCTCATTCGAGGACCAGAATTCCTCAACCACACAACCGTGGAAGCTTTCGCTTGAGTCTGGCGCCTTAGACCGCTCGGCCATCCTGACTACTTGAAGGCACCTTGATCACATACAATGTTACGAGTAATGGTAATCAACAAGAGTCAAGTGAAAACAAGCAAAATTTCATAATTGTTATTGTTGTCTCACATATAAATCGAAGTTGAAGATCTTTTTTCTTTGAGCTGGACAAAATATATGATACTATGTGCATTTATGAAAACTTAACAACAAAAAGAAAACAATTTGTCAGAAGTGGGATTCGAACCCACGCCCTCATTCGAGGACCAGAATTCCTCAACCACACAACCGTGGAAGCTTTCGCTTGAGTCTGGCGCCTTAGACCGCTCGGCCATCCTGACTACTTGAAGGCACCTTGATCACATACAATGTTACGAGTAATGGTAATCAACAAGAGTCAAGTGAAAACAAGCAAAATTTCATAATTGTTATTGTTGTCTCACATATAAATCGAAGTTGAATTTTTACCCCCCTGAGCTGCACAAAATATATGATACTATGGGCATTTCGGATATGTTAACAAGAAAAATAAAACAGCCTGTCAAGAGTGGGAATCGAACCCACGCCCTCATTCGAGGACCAGAATTCCTCAACCACACAACCGTGGAAGCTTTCGCTTGTGTCTGGCGCCTTAGACCGCTCGGCCATCCTGACTTCTTGAAAGCACCTTGATCACATACAATGTTACGAGTAATGGTAATCAACAAGAGTCAAGTGAAAACAAGCAAAATTTCATAATTGTTATTGTTGTCTCACATATAAATCGAAGTTCAATTTTTACCCCCCTGAGCTGCACAAAATATATGATACTATGGGCATTTCGGATATGTTAACAAGAAAAATAAAACAGCCTGTCAAGAGTGGGATTCGAACCCACGCCCTCATTCGAGGACCAGAATTCCTCAACCACACAACCGTGGAAGCTTTCGCTTGAGTCAGGTGCTTTAGACAGCTCGGCCATCCTGACTTCTTGAAGGCACCTTGATCACATACAATGTTACGAGTAATGGTAATCAACAAGAGTCAAGTGAAAACAAGCAAAATTTCATAATTGTTATTGTTGTCTCACATATAAATCGAAGTTGAAGATCTTTTTCCTTTGAGCTGGACAAAATATATGATACTATGTGCATTTATGAAAACTTAACAACAAAAAGAAAACAATTTGTCAGGAGTGGGATTCGAACCCACGCCCTCATTCGAGGACCAGAATTCCTCAACCACACAACCGTGGAAGCTTTCGCTTGAGTCTGGCGCCTTAGACCGCTCGGCCATCCTGACTACTTGAAGGCACCTTGATCACATACAATGTTACGAGTAATGGTAATCAACAAGAGTCAAGTGAAAACAAGCAAAATTTCATAATTGTTATTGTTGTCTCACATATAAATCGAAGTTGAAGATCTTTTTTCTTTGAGCTGGACAAAATATATGATACTATGTGCATTTATGAAAACTTAACAACAAAAAGAAAACAATTTGTCAGGAGTGGGATTCGAACCCACGCCCTCATTCGAGGACCAGAATTCCTCAACCACACAACCGTGGAAGCTTTCGCTTGAGTCTGGCGCCTTAGACCGCTCGGCCATCCTGACTACTTGAAGGCACCTTGATCACATACAATGTTACGAGTAATGGTAATCAACAAGAGTCAAGTGAAAACAAGCAAAATTTCATAATTGTTATTGTTGTCTCATATATAAATCGAAGTTAAATTTTTACCCCCCTGAGCTGCACAAAATATATGATACTATGGGCATTTCGGATATGTTAACAAGAAAAATAAAACAGCCTGTCAAGAGTGGGATTCGAACCCACGCCCTCATTCGAGGACCAGAATTCCTCAACCACACAACCGTGGAAGCTTTCGCTTGAGTCTGGCGCTTTAGACCGCTCGGCCATCCTGCATACTTGAAGGCACCTTGATCACATACAATGTTACGAGTAATGGTAATCAACAAGAGTCAAGTGAAAACAAGCAAAATTTCATAATTATTATTGTTGTCTCACATATAAATCGAAGTTGAATTTTTACCCCTCTGAGCTGCACAAAATATATGATACTATGGGCATTTCGAATATGTTAACAAGAAAAATAAAACAGCCTGTCAAGAGTGGGATTCGACCCCACGCCCTCATTCGAGGACCAGAATTCCTCAACCACACAACCGTGGAAGTTTTCGCTTGAGTCTGGCGCTTTAGACCGCTCGGCCATCCTGACTACCTGAAGCCACCTTGATCACATACAATGTTACGAGTAATGGTAATCAACAAGAGTCAAGTGAAAACAAGCAAAATTTCATAATTGTTATTGTTGTCTCACATATAAATCGAAGTTGAATTTTTACCCCCCTGAGCTGCACAAAATATATGATACTATGGGCATTTCGGATATGTTAACAAGAAAAATAAAACAGCCTGTCAAGAGTGGGATTCGAACCCACGCCCTCATTCGAGGACCAGAATTCCTCAACCACACAACCGTGGAAGCTTTCGCTTGAGTCTGGCGCTTTAGACCGCTCGGCCATCCTGACTACTTGAAGGCACCTTGATCACATACAATGTTACGAGTAATGGTAATCAACAAGAGTCAAGTGAAAACAAACAAAATTTCATAATTGTTATTGTTGTCTCACATATAAATCGAAGTTGAATTTTTACCCCCCTGAGCTGCACAAAATATATGATACTATGGGCATTTCGGATATGTTAACAAGAAAAATAAAACAGCCTGTCAAGAGTGGGATTCGAACCCACGCCCTCATTCGAGGACCAGAATTCCTCAACCACACAACCGTGGAAGCTTTCGCTTGAGTCTGGCGCCTTAGACCGCTCGGCCATCCTGACTACTTGAAGGCACCTTGATCACATACAATGTTACGAGTAATGGTAATCAACAAGAGTCAAGTGAAAACAAGCAAAATTTCATAATTGTTATTGTTGTCTCACATATAAATCGAAGTTGAAGATCTTTTTTCTTTGAGCTGCACAAAATATATGATACTATGTGCATTTATGAAAACTTAACAACAAAAAGAAAACAATTTGTCAGGAGTGTGATTCGAACCCACGCCCTCATTCGAGGACCAGAATTCCTTAACCACACAACCGTGGAAGCTTTCGCTTGAGTCTGGCGCCTAAGACCGCTCGGCCATCCTGACTACTTGAAGGCACCTTGATCACATACAATGTTACAATTAATGGTAATCAACAAGAGTCAAGTGAAAACAAGCAAAATTTCATAATTGTTATTGTTGTCTCACATATAAATCGAAGTTGAAGATCTTTTTTCTTTGAGCTGGACAAAATATATGTTACTATGTGCATTTATGAAATCTTAACAACAAAAAGAAAACAATTTGTCAGGAGTGGGATTCGAACCCACGCCCTCATTCGAGGACCAGAATTCCTCAACCACACAACCGTGGAAGCTTTCGCTTGAGTCTGGCGCTTTAGACCGCTCGGCCATCCTGACTATTTGAAGGCACCTTGATCACATACAATGTTACGAGTAATGGTAATCAACAAGAGTCAAGTGAAAACAAGCAAAATTTCATAATTGTTATTGTTGTCTCACATATAAATCGAAGTTGAATTTTTACCCCCCTGAGCTGCACAAAATATATGATACTATGGGCATTTCGGATATGTTAACAAGAAAAATAAAACAGCCTGTCAAGAGTGGGATTCGAACCCACGCCCTCATTCGAGGACCAGAATTCCTCAACCACACAACCGTGGAAGCTTTCGCTTGAGTCTGGCGCCTTAGACCGCTCGGCCATCCTGACTTCTTGAAAGCACCTTGATCACATACAATGTTACGAGTAATGGTAATCAACAAGAGTCAAGTGAAAACAAGCAAAATTTCATAATTGTTATTGTTGTCTCACATATAAATCGAAGTTCAATTTTTACCCCCCTGAGCTGCACAAAATGTATGATACTATGGGCATTTCGGATATGTTAACAAGAAAAATAAAACAGCCTGTCAAGAGTGGGATTCGAACCCACGCCCTCATTCGAGGACCAGAATTCCTCAACCACACAAAAGTGGAAGCTTTCGCTTGAGTCTGGCGCTTTAGACCGCTCGGCCATCCTGACTACTTGAAGGCACCTTGATCACATACAATGTTACGAGTAATGGTAATCAACAAGAGTCAAGTGAAAACAAGCAAAATTTCATAATTGTTATTGTTGTCTCACATATATATCGAAGTTGAAGATCTTTTTTCTTTGAGCTGGACAAAATATATGTTACTATGTGCATTTATGTAAACTTAACAACAAAAAGAAAACAATTTGTCAGGAGTGGGATTCGAACCCACGCCCTCATTCGAGGACCAGAATTCCTCAACCACACAACCGTGGAAGCTTTCGCTTGAGTCTGGCGCTTTAGACCGCTCGGCCATCCTGACTACTTGAAAGCACCTTGATCACATACAAAGTTACGAGTAATGGTAATCAACAAGAGTCAAGTGAAAACAAGCAAAATTTCATAATTGTTATTGTTGTCTCACATATAAATCGAAGTTGAATTTTTACCCCCCTGAGCTGCACAAAATATATGATACTATGGGCATTTCGGATATGTTAACAAGAAAAATAAAACAGCCTGTCAAGAGTGGGATTCGAACCCACGCCCTCATTCGAGGACCAGAATTCCTCAACCACACAACCGTGGAAGCTTTCGCTTGAGTCAGGTGCTTTAGACAGCTCGGCCATCCTGACTACTTGAAGGCACCTTGATCACATACAATGTTACGAGTAATGGTAATCAACAAGAGTCAAGTGAAAACAAGCAAAATTTCATAATTATTATTGTTGTCTCACATATAAATCGAAGTTGAATTTTTACCCCTCTGAGCGGCACAAAATATATGATACTATGGGCATTTCGAATATGTTAACAAGAAAAATAAAACAGCCTGTCAAGAGTGGGATTCGACCCCACGCCCTCATTCGAGGACCAGAATTCCTCAACCACACAACCGTGGAAGCTTTCGCTTGAGTCTGGCGCTTTAGACCGCTCGGCCATCCTGACTACCTGAAGCCACCTTGATCACATACAATGTTACGAGTAATGGTAATCAACAAGAGTCAAGTGAAAACAAGCAAAATTTCATAATTGTTATTGTTGTCTCACATATAAATCGAAGTTGAATTTTTACCCCCCTGAGCTGCACAAAATATATGATACTATGGGCATTTCGGATATGTTAACAAGAAAAATAAAACAGCCTGTCAAGAGTGGGATTCGAACCCACGCCCTCATTCGAGGACCAGAATTCCTCAACCACACAACCGTGGAAGCTTTCGCTTGAGTCAGGTGCTTTAGACAGCTCGGCCATCCTGACTTCTTGAAGGCACCTTGATCACATACAATGTTACGAGTAATGGTAATCAACAAGAGTCAAGTGAAAACAAGCAAAATTTCATAATTGTTATTGTTGTCTCACATATAAATCGAAGTTGAAGATCTTTTTCCTTTGAGCTGGACAAAATATATGATACTATGTGCATTTATGAAAACTTAACAACAAAAAGAAAACAATTTGTCAGGAGTGGGATTCGAACCCACGCCCTCATTCGAGGACCAGAATTCCTCAACCACACAACCGTGGAAGCTTTCGCTTGAGTCTGGCGCCTTAGACCGCTCGGCCATCCTGACTACTTGAAGGCACCTTGATCACATACAATGTTACGAGTAATGGTAATCAACAAGAGTCAAGTGAAAACAAGCAAAATTTCATAATTGTTATTGTTGTCTCACATATAAATCGAAGTTGAAGATCTTTTTTCTTTGAGCTGGACAAAATATATGATACTATGTGCATTTATGAAAACTTAACAACAAAAAGAAAACAATTTGTCAGAAGTGGGATTCGAACCCACGCCCTCATTCGAGGACCAGAATTCCTCAACCACACAACCGTGGAAGCTTTCGCTTGAGTCTGGCGCCTTAGACCGCTCGGCCATCCTGACTACTTGAAGGCACCTTGATCACATACAATGTTACGAGTAATGGTAATCAACAAGAGTCAAGTGAAAACAAGCAAAATTTCATAATTGTTATTGTTGTCTCATATATAAATCGAAGTTAAATTTTTACCCCCCTGAGCTGCACAAAATATATGATACTATGGGCATTTCGGATATGTTAACAAGAAAAATAAAACAGCCTGTCAAGAGTGGGATTCGAACCCACGCCCTCATTCGAGGACCAGAATTCCTCAACCACACAACCGTGGAAGCTTTCGCTTGAGTCTGGCGCTTTAGACCGCTCGGCCATCCTGCATACTTGAAGGCACCTTGATCACATACAATGTTACGAGTAATGGTAATCAACAAAAGTCAAGTGAAAACAAGCAAAATTTCATAATTATTATTGTTGTCTCACATATAAATCGAAGTTGAATTTTTACCCCTCTGAGCTGCACAAAATATATGATACTATGGGCATTTCGGATATGTTAACAAGAAAAATAAAACAGCCTGTCAAGAGTGGGATTCGAACCCACGCCCTCATTCGAGGACCAGAATTCCTCAACCACACAACCGTGGAAGCTTTCGCTTGAGTCTGGCGCTTTAGACCGCTCGGCCATCCGGACTACTTGAAGGCACCTTGATCACATACAATGTTACGAGTAACGGTAATCAACAAGAGTCAAGTGAAAACAAGCAAAATTTCATAATTGTTATTGTTGTCTCACATATAAATCGAAGTTGAATTTTTACCCCCCTGAGCTGCACAAAATATATGATACTATGGGCATTTCGGATATGTTAACAAGAAAAATAAAACAGCCTGTCAAGAGTTGGATTCGAACCCACGCCCTCATTCGAGGACCAGAATTCCTCAACCACACAACCGTGGAAGCTTTCGCTTGAGTCTGGCGCTTTAGACCGCTCGGCCATCCTGACTACTTGAAGGCACCTTGATCACATACAATGTTACGAGTAATGGTAATCAACAAGAGTCAAGTGAAAACAAACAAAATTTCATAATTGTTATTGTTGTCTCACATATAAATCGAAGTTGAATTTTTACCCCCCTGAGCTGCACAAAATATATGATACTATGGGCATTTCGGATATGTTAACAAGAAAAATAAAACAGCCTGTCAAGAGTGGGATTCGAACCCACGCCCTCATTCGAGGACCAGAATTCCTCAACCACACAACCGTGGAAGCTTTCGCTTGAGTCTGGCGCCTTAGACCGCTCGGCCATCCTGACTACTTGAAGGCACCTTGATCACATACAATGTTACGAGTAATGGTAATCAACAAGAGTCAAGTGAAAACAAGCAAAATTTCATAATTGTTATTGTTGTCTCACATATAAATCGAAGTTGAAGATCTTTTTTCTTTGAGCTGCACAAAATATATGATACTATGTGCATTTATGAAAACTTAACAACAAAAAGAAAACAATTTGTCAGGAGTGTGATTCGAACCCACGCCCTCATTCGAGGACCAGAATTCCTTAACCAAACAACCGTGGAAGCTTTCGCTTGAGTCTGGCGCCTAAGACCGCTCGGCCATCCTGACTACTTGAAGGCACCTTGATCACATACAATGTTAATATTAATGGTAATCAACAAGAGTCAAGTGAAAACAAGCAAAATTTCATAATTGTTATTGTTGTCTCACATATAAATCGAAGTTGAAGATCTTTTTTCTTTGAGCTGGACAAAATATATGTTACTATGTGCATTTATGAAATCTTAACAACAAAAAGAAAACAATTTGTCAGGAGTGGGATTCGAACCCACGCCCTCATTCGAGGACCAGAATTCCTCAACCACACAACCGTGGAAGCTTTCGCTTGAGTCTGGCGCTTTAGACCGCTCGGCCATCCTGACTACTTGAAGGCACCTTGATCACATACAATGTTACGAGTAATGGTAATCAACAAGAGTCAAGTGAAAACAAGCAAAATTTCATAATTGTTATTGTTGTCTCACATATAAATCGAAGTTGAATTTTTACCCCCCTGAGCTGCACAAAATATATGATACTATGGGCATTTCGGATATGTTAACAAGAAAAATAAAACAGCCTGTCAAGAGTGGGATTCGAACCCACGCCCTCATTCGAGGACCAGAATTCCTCAACCACACAACCGTGGAAGCTTTCGCTTGAGTCTGGCGCCTTAGACCGCTCGGCCATCCTGACTTCTTGAAAGCACCTTGATCACATACAATGTTACGAGTAATGGTAATCAACAAGAGTCAAGTGAAAACAAGCAAAATTTCATAATTGTTATTGTTGTCTCACATATAAATCGAAGTTCAATTTTTACCCCCCTGAGCTGCACAAAATGTATGATACTATGGGCATTTCGGATATGTTAACAAGAAAAATAAAACAGCCTGTCAAGAGTGGGATTCGAACCCACGCCCTCATTCGAGGACCAGAATTCCTCAACCACACAACCGTGGAAGCTTTCGCTTGAGTCTGGCGCTTTGGACCGCTCGGCCATCCTGACTACTTGAAGGCACCTTGATCACATACAATGTTACGAGTAATGGTAATCAACAAGAGTCAAGTGAAAACAAGCAAAATTTCATAATTGTTATTGTTGTCTCACATATATATCGAAGTTGAAGATCTTTTTTCTTTGAGCTGGACAAAATATATGTTACTATGTGCATTTATGTAAACTTAACAACAAAAAGAAAACAATTTGTCAGGAGTGGGATTCGAACCCACGCCCTCATTCGAGGACCAGAATTCCTCAACCACACAACCGTGGAAGCTTTCGCTTGAGTCTGGCGCTTTAGACCGCTCGGCCATCCTGACTACTTGAAAGCACCTTGATCACATACAAAGTTACGAGTAATGGTAATCAACAAGAGTCAAGTGAAAACAAGCAAAATTTCATAATTGTTATTGTTGTCTCACATATAAATCGAAGTTCAATTTTTACCCCCCTGAGCTGCACAAAATATATGATACTATGGGCATTTCGGATATGTTAACAAGAAAAATAAAACAGCCTGTCAAGAGTGGGATTCGAACCCACGCCCTCATTCGAGGACCAGAATTCCTCAACCACACAACCGTGGAAGCTTTCGCTTGAGTCAGGTGCTTTAGACAGCTCGGCCATCCTGACTTCTTGAAGGCACCTTGATCACATACAATGTTACGAGTAATGGTAATCAACAAGAGTCAAGTGAAAACAAGCAAAATTTCATAATTGTTATTGTTGTCTCACATATAAATCGAAGTTGAAGATCTTTTTCCTTTGAGCTGGACAAAATATATGATACTATGTGCATTTATGAAAACTTAACAACAAAAAGAAAACAATTTGTCAGGAGTGGGATTCGAACCCACGCCCTCATTCGAGGACCAGAATTCCTCAACCACACAACCGTGGAAGCTTTCGCTTGAGTCTGGCGCCTTAGACCGCTCGGCCATCCTGACTACTTGAAGGCACCTTGATCACATACAATGTTACGAGTAATGGTAATCAACAAGAGTCAAGTGAAAACAAGCAAAATTTCATAATTGTTATTGTTGTCTCACATATAAATCGAAGTTGAAGATCTTTTTTCTTTGAGCTGGACAAAATATATGATACTATGTGCATTTATGAAAACTTAACAACAAAAAGAAAACAATTTGTCAGGAGTGGGATTCGAACCCACGCTCTCATTCGAGGACCAGAATTCCTCAACCACACAACCGTGGAAGCTTTCGCTTGAGTCTGGCGCCTTAGACCGCTCGGCCATCCTGACTACTTGAAGGCACCTTGATCACATACAATGTTACGAGTAATGGTAATCAACAAGAGTCAAGTGAAAACAAGCAAAATTTCATAATTGTTATTGTTGTCTCACATATAAATCGAAGTTGAATTTTTACCCCCCTGAACAGCACAAAATATATGATACTATGGGCATTTCGGATATGTTAACAAGAAAAATAAAACAGCCTGTCAAGAGTGGGATTCGAACCCACGCCCTCATTCGAGGACCAGAATTCCTCAACCACACAACCGTGGAAGCTTTCGGTTGAGTCAGGTGCTTTAGACAGCTCGGCCATCCTGACTTCTTGAAGGCACCTTGATCACATACAATGTTACGAGTAATGGTAATCAACAAGAGTCAAGTGAAAACAAGCAAAATTTCATCATTGTTATTGTTGTCTCACATATAAATCGAAGTTGAATTTTTACCCCCCTGAGCTGCATAAAATATATGATACTATGGGCATTTCGGATATGTTAACAAGAAAAATAAAACAGCCTGTCAAGAGTGGGATTCGAACCCACGCCCTCATTCGAGGACCAGAATTCCTCAACCACACAACCGTGGAAGCTTTCGCTTGACTCTGGCGCCTTAGACCGCTCGGCCATCCTGACTACTTGAAGGCACCTTGATCACATACAATGTTACGAGTAATGGTAATCAAAAAGAGTCAAGTGAAAACAAGCAAAATTTCATAATTGTTATTGTTGTCTCACATATAAATCGAAGTTGAAGATCTTTTTTCTTTGAGCTGGACAAAATATATGATACTATGTGCATTTATGAAAACTTAACAACAAAAAGAAAACAATTTGTCAGGAGTGGGATTCGAACCCACGCCCTCATTCGAGGACCAGATTTCCTCAACCACACAACCGTGGAAGCTTTCGCTTGAGTCTGGCGCCTTAGACCGCTCGGCCATCCTGACTACTTGAAGGCACCTTGATCACATACAATGTTACGAGTAATGGTAATCAACAATAGTCAAGTGAAAACAAGCAAAATTTCATAATTGTTATTGTTGTCTCATATATAAATCGAAGTTAAATTTTTACCCCCCTGAGCTGCACAAAATATATGATACTATGGGCATTTCGGATATGTTAACAAGAAAAATAAAACAGCCTGTCAGGAGTGGGATTCGAACCCACGCCCTCATTCGAGGACCAGAATTCCTCAACCACACAACCGTGGAAGCTTTCGCTTGAGTCTGGCGCTTTAGACCGCTCGGCCATCCTGACTACCTGAAGCCACCTTGATCACATACAATGTTACGAGTAATGGTAATCAACAAGAGTCAAGTGAAAACAAGCAAAATTTCATAATTGTTATTGTTGTCTCACATATAAATCGAAGTTCAATTTTTACCCCCTGAGCTGCACAAAATATATGATACTATGGGCATTTCGGATATGTTAACAAGAAAAATAAAACAGCCTGTCAAGAGTGGGATTCGAACCCACGCCCTCATTCGAGGACCAGAATTCCTCAACCACACAACCGTGGAAGATTTCGCTTGAGTCTGGCGCTTTAGACCGCTTGGCCATCCTGACTACTTGAAGGCACCTTGATCACATACAATGTTACGAGTAACGGTAATCAACAAGAGTCAAGTGAAAACAAGCAAAATTTCATAATTGTTATTGTTGTCTCACATATAAATCGAAGTTGAATTTTTACCCCCCTGAGCTGCACAAAATATATGATACTATGGGCATTTCGGATATGTTAACAAGAAAAATAAAACAGCCTGTCAAGAGTGGGATTCGAACCCACGCCCTCATTCGAGGACCAGAATTCCTCAACCACACAACCGTGGAAGTTTCGCTTGAGTCTGGCGCTTTAGACCGCTCGGCCATCCTGACTACTTGAAGGCACCTTGATCACATACAATGTTACAATTAATGGTAATCAACAAGAGTCAAGTGAAAACAAGCAAAATTTCATAATTGTTATTGTTGTCTCACATATAAATCGAAGTTGAATTTATACCCCCCTGAGCTGCACAAAATATATGATTCTATGGGCATTTCGGATATGTTAACAAGAAAAATAAAACAGCCTGTCAAGAGTGGTATTCGAACCCACGCCCTCATTCGAGGACCAGAATTCCTCAACCACACAACCGTGGAAGCTTTCGCTTGAGTCTGGCGCCTTAGACCGCTCGGCCATCCTGACTACTTGAAGGCACCTTGATCACATACAATGTTACGAGTAATGGTAATCAACAAGAGTCAAGTGAAAACAAGCAAAATTTCATAATTGTTATTGTTGTCTCACATATAAATCGAAGTTGAAAATCTTTTTTCTTTGAGCTGGACAAAATATATGATACTATGTGCATTTATGAAAACTTAACAACAAAAAGAAAACAATTTGTCAGGAGTGGGATTCGAACCCACGCCCTCATTCGAGGACCAGAATTCCTCAACCACACAACCGTGGAAGCTTTCGCTTGAGTCTGGCGCCTTAAACCGCTCGGCCATCCTGACTACTTGAAGGCACCTTGATCACATACAATGTTACGAGTAATGGTAATCAACAATAGTCAAGTGAAAACAAGCAAAATTTCATAATTGTTATTGTTGTCTCATATATAAATCGAAGTTAAATTTTTACCCCCCTGAGCTGCACAAAATATATGATACTATGGGCATTTCGGATATGTTAACAAGAAACATAAAACAGCCTGTCAGGAGTGGGATTCGAACCCACGCCCTCATTCGAGGACCAGAATTCCTCAACCACACAACCGTGGAAGCTTTCGCTTGAGTCTGGCGCTTTAGACCGCTCGGCCATCCTGCATACTTGAAGGCACCTTGATCACATACAATGTTACGAGTAATGGTAATCAACAAGAGTCAAGTGAAAACAAGCAAAATTTCATAATTATTATTGTTGTCTCACATATAAATCGAAGTTGAATTTTTACCCCTCTGAGCGGCACAAAATATATGATACTATGGGCATTTCGAATATGTTAACAAGAAAAATGAAACAGCCTGTCAAGAGTGGGATTCGACCCCACGCCCTCATTCGAGGACCAGAATTCCTCAACCACACAACCGTGGAAGCTTTCGCTTGAGTCTGGCGCTTTAGACCGCTCGGCCATCCTGACTACCTGAAGCCACCTTGATCACATACAATGTTACGAGTAATGGTAATCAACAAGAGTCAAGTGAAAACAAGCAAAATTTCATAATTGTTATTGTTGTCTCTCATATAAATCGAAGTTGAATTTTTACCCCCTGAACTGCACAAAATATATGATACTTAGGGCATTTCGGATATGTTAACAAGAAAAATAAAACAGCCCGTCAAGAGTGGGATTCGAACCCACGCCCTCATTCGAGGACCAGAATTCCTCAACCACACAAAACTTTCGCTTGAGTCTGGCGCTTTACACCGCTCGGCCATCCTGACTACTTGAAGGCACCTTGATCACATAAAATGTTACGAGTAATGGTAATCAACAAGAGTCAAGTGAAAACAAGCAAAATTTCATAATTGTTATTGTTGTCTCTCATATAAATCGAAGTTGAATTTTTACCCCCTGAACTGCACAAAATATATGATACTATGGGCATTTCGGATATGTTAACAAGAAAAATAAAACAGCCTGTCAAGGGTGGTATTCGAACCCACGCCCTCATTCGAGGACCAGAATTCCTCAACCACACAACCGTGGAAGCTTTCGCTTGAGTCTGGCGCTCGGCCATCCTGACCACTTAAAGGCACCTTGATCACATACAATGTTACGAGTAATGGTAATCAACAAGAGTCAAGTGAAAACAATCAAAATTTCATAATTGTTATTGTTGTCTCACATATAAATCGAAGTTGAATTTTTACCCCCCTGAGCTGCACAAAATATATGATACTATGGGCATTTCGGATATGTTAACAAGAAAAATAAAACAGCCTGTCAAGAGTGGGATTCGAACCCACGCCCTCATTCGAGGACCAGAATTCCTCAACCACACAACCGTGGAAGCTTTCGCTTGAGTCTGGCGCTTTAGATCGCTCGCCAATCCTGACTACTTGAAGGCACCTTGATCACATACAATGTTACGAGTAATGGTAATCAACAAGAGTCAAGTGAAAACAAGCAAAATTTCATAATTGTTATTGTTGTCTCACATATAAATCGAAGTTGAATTTTTACCCCAATGAGCTGCACAAAATATATGATACTATGGGCATTTCGGATATGTTAACAAGAAAAATAAAACAGCCTGTCAAGAGTGGGATTCGAACCCACGCCCTCATTCGAGGACCAGAATTCCTCAACCACACAACCGTGGAAGCTTTCGCTTGAGTCTGGCGCTTTAGACCGCTCGGCCATCCTGACTACTTGAAGGCACCTTGATCACATACAATGTTACGAGTAATGGTAATCAACAAGAGTCAAGTGAAAACAAGCAAAAATTCATAATTGTTATTGTTGTCTCACATATAAATCGAAGTTGAATTTTTACCCCAATGAGCTGCACAAAATATATGATACTATGGGCATTTTGGATATGTTAACAAGAAAAATAAAACAGCCTGTCAAGAGTGGGATTCGAACCCACGCCCTCATTCGAGGATCAGAATTCTTCAACCACACAACCGTGGAAGCTTTCGCTTGAGTCTGGCGCTTTAGACCGCTCGGCCATCCTGACTACTTGAAGGCACCTTGATCACATACAATGTTACGAGTAATGGTAATCAACAAGAGTCAAGTGAAAACAAACAAAATTTCATAATTGTTATTGTTGTCTCACATATAAATCGAAGTTGAAGATCTTTTTTCTTTGAACTGGACAAAATATATGATACTATGTGCATTTATGAAAACTTAACAACAAAAAGAAAGCAATTTGTCAGGAGTGGGATTCGAACCCACGCCCTCATTCGAGGACCAGAATTCCTCAACCACACAACCTTGGAAGCTTTCGCTTGAGTCTGGCGCCTTAGACCGCTCGGCCATCCTGCATACTTGAAGGCACCTTGATCACATACAATGTTACGAGTAATGGTAATCAACAAGAGTCAAGTGAAAACAAGCAAAATTTCATAATTGTTATTGTTGTCTCACATATAAATCAAAGTTGAATTTTTACCCCCCTGAACTGCACAAAATATATGATACTATGGGCATTTCGGATATGTTAACATGAAAAATAAAACAGCCTGTCAAGAGTGGGATTCGAACCCACGCCCTCATTCGAGGACCAGAATTCCTCAACCACACAACCGTGGAAGCTTTCGCTTGAGTCTGGCGCTTTAGACCGCTCGGCCATCCTGACTACTTGAAGGCACCTTGATCACATATAATGTTACGAGTAATGGTAATCAACAAGAGTCAAGTGAAAACAAGCAAAATTTCATAATTGTTATTGTTGTCTCACATATAAATCGAAGTTGAATTTTTACCCCAATGAGCTGCACAAAATATATGATACTATGGGCATTTCGGATATGTTAACAAGAAAAATAAAACAGCCTGTCAAGAGTGGGATTGGAACCCACGCCCTCATTCGAGGACCAGAATTCCTCAACCACACCACCGTGGAAGCTTTCGCTTGAGTCTGGTACCTTAGACCGCTCGGCCATCCTGCATAGTTGAAGGCACCTTGATCACATACAATGTTACGAGTAACGGTAATCAACAAGAGTCAAGTGAAAACAAGCAAAATTTCATAATTGTTATTGTTGTCTCACATATAAATCGAAGTTGAATTTTTACCCCCCTGAGCTGCACAAAATATATGATACTATAGGCATTTCGGATATGTTAACAAGAAAAATAAAACAGCCTGTCAAGAGTGGGATTCGAACCCACGCCCTCATTCGAGGACCAGATTTCCTCAACCACACAACCGTGGAAGCTTTCGCTTGAGTCTGGCGCTTTAGACCGCTCGGCCATCCTGACTACCTGAAGCCACCTTGATCACATACAATGTTACGAGTAATGGTAATCAACAAGAGTCAAGTGAAAACAAGCAAAATTTCATAATTGTTATTGTTGTCTCACATATAAATCGAAGTTGAATTTTTACCCCCCTGAGCTGCACAAAATATATGATACTATGGGCATTTCGGATATGTTAACAAGAAAAATAAAACAGCCTGTCAAGAGTGGGATTCGAACCCACGCCCTCATTCGAGGACCAGAATTCCTCAACCACACAACCGTGGAAGCTTTCGCGGTATAATTTAACAATACAGGGAATTTCTCCAATTCGTTTGAATTTTCGGTTACTTACTAATTTGGGTCTCCTAATCACGAATCTGCACTTAAAATTTGGCGCTCACGTATAAATTTCGCGCTTATTTGGGGGCAGGTGAATCCGGCCAATTTCTAACATGCCCTTAACAGGGAGTCTATAGATATAGGCGGGTATCCGGAGCGGAGCGGAGCGGAGCGGAGGCGGGGCCGCGATAGCGGTTGGGGGCGGTAAGTCGATTACCCCAGGGGCGGAGCCCGGAACCGGCGGGAAATTCGGAAATCGAGGGTGTGGAAATAAGAACTTCATTTCCATTATTTTGCTATTTCCACGTGTGAGCGCCAAATTTTGACTGCAGATTCGTGATTAGGGGGCCAAAATTAGTGAGTATGCCGAATTTCAAACAAAATGGAGAAATTCCCTGTATTGTAAAATCGCTCCGCTTTCGCTTGAGTCTGGCGCTTTAGACCGCTCGGCCATCCTGACTACTTGAAGGCACCTTGATCACATACAATGTTACGAGTAACGGTAATCAACAAGAGTCAAGTGAAAACAAGCAAAATTTCATAATTGTTATTGTTGTCTCACATATAAATCGAAGTTGAATTTTTACCCCCCTGAGCTGCACAAAATATATGATACTATGGGCATTTCGGATATGTTAACAAGAAAAATAAAACAGCCTGTCAAGAGTGGGATTCGAACCCACGCCCTCATTCGAGGACCAGAATTCCTCAACCACACAACCGTGGAAGCTTTCGCTTGAGTCTGGCGCTTTAGACCGCTCGGCCATCCTGACTACTTGAAGGCACCTTGATCACATACAATGTTACAATTAATGGTAATCAACAAGAGTCAAGTGAAAACAAGCAAAATTTCATAATTGTTATTGTTGTCTCACATATAAATCGAAGTTGAATTTATACCCCCCTGAGCTGCACAAAATATATGATTCTATGGGCATTTCGGATATGTTAACAAGAAAAATAAAACAGCCTGTCAAGAGTGGTATTCGAACCCACGCCCTCATTCGAGGACCAGAATTCCTCAACCACACAACCGTGGAAGCTTTCGCTTGAGTCTGGCGCCTTAGACCGCTCGGCCATCCTGACTACTTGAAGGCACCTTGATCACATACAATGTTACGAGTAATGGTAATCAACAAGAGTCAAGTGAAAACAAGCAAAATTTCATAATTGTTATTGTTGTCTCACATATAAATCGAAGTTGAAGATCTTTTTTCTTTGAGCTGGACAAAATATATGATACTATGTGCATTTATGAAAACTTAACAACAAAAAGAAAACAATTTGTCAGGAGTGGGATTCGAACCCACGCCCTCATTCAAGGACCAGAATTCCTTAACCACACAACCGTGGAAGCTTTCGCTTGAGTCTGGCGCCTTAGACCGCTCGGCCATCCTGACTACTTGAAGGCACCTTGATCACATACAATGTTACGAGTAATGGTAATCAACAATAGTCAAGTGAAAACAAGCAAAATTTCATAATTGTTATTGTTGTCTCATATATAAATCGAAGTTAAATTTTTACCCCCCTGAGCTGCACAAAATATATGATACTATGGGCATTTCGGATATGTTAACAAGAAAAATAAAACAGCCTGTCAGGAGTGGGATTCGAACCCACGCCCTCATTCGAGGACCAGAATTCCTCAACCACACAACCGTGGAAGCTTTCGCTTGAGTCTGGCGCTTTAGACCGCTCGGCCATCCTGCATACTTGAAGCCACCTTGATCACATACAATGTTACGAGTAATGGTAATCAACAAGAGTCAAGTGAAAACAAGCAAAATTTCATAATTATTATTGTTGTCTCACATATAAATCGAAGTTGAATTTTTACCCCTCTGAGCGGCACAAAATATATGATACTATGGGCATTTCGAATATGTTAACAAGAAAAATAAAACAGCCTGTCAAGAGTGGGATTCGACCCCACGCCCTCATTCGAGGACCAGAATTCCTCAACCACACAACCGTGGAAGCTTTCGCTTGAGTCTGGCGCTTTAGACCGCTCGGCCATCCTGACTACCTGAAGCCACCTTGATCACATACAATGTTACGAGTAATGGTAATCAACAAGAGTCAAGTGAAAACAAGCAAAATTTCATAATTGTTATTGTTGTCTCACATATAAATCGAAGTTGAATTTTTACCCCCCTGAGCTGCACAAAATATATGATACTATGGGCATTTCGGATATGTTAACAAGAAAAATAAAACAGCCTGTCAGGAGTGGGATTCGAACCCACGCCCTCATTCGAGGACCAGAATTCCTCAACCACACAACCGTGGAAGCTTTCGCTTGAGTCTGGCGCTTTAGACCGCTCGGCCATCCTGCATACTTGAAGGCACCTTGATCACATACAATGTTACGAGTAATGGTAATCAACAAGAGTCAAGTGAAAACAAGCAAAATTTCATAATTATTATTGTTGTCTCACATATAAATCGAAGTTGAATTTTTACCCCTCTGAGCGGCACAAAATATATGATACTATGGGCATTTCGAATATGTTAACAAGAAAAATAAAACAGCCCGTCAAGAGTGGGATTCGAACCCACGCCCTCATTCGAGGACCAGAATTCCTCAACCACACAAAACTTTCGCTTGAGTCTGGCGCTTTACACCGCTCGGCCATCCTGACTACTTGAAGGCACCTTGATCACATAAAATGTTACGAGTAATGGTAATCAACAAGAGTCAAGTGAAAACAAGCAAAATTTCATAATTGTTATTGTTGTCTCTCATATAAATCGAAGTTGAATTTTTACCCCCTGAACTGCACAAAATATATGATACTATGGGCATTTCGGATATGTTAACAAGAAAAATAAAACAGCCTGTCAAGGGTGGTATTCGAACCCACGCCCTCATTCGAGGACCAGAATTCCTCAACCACACAACCGTGGAAGCTTTCGCTTGAGTCTGGCGCTCGGCCATCCTGACCACTTAAAGGCACCTTGATCACATACAATGTTACGAGTAATGGTAATCAACAAGAGTCAAGTGAAAACAATCAAAATTTCATAATTGTTATTGTTGTCTCACATATAAATCGAAGTTGAATTTTTACCCCCCTGAGCTGCACAAAATATATGATACTATGGGCATTTCGGATATGTTAACAAGAAAAATAAAACAGCCTGTCAAGAGTGGTATTCGAACCCACGCCCTCATTCGAGGACCAGAATTCCTCAACCACACAACCGTGGAAGCTTTCGCTTGAGTCTGGCGCTTTAGACCGCTCGGCCATCCTGACTACTTGAAGGCACCTTGATCACATACAATGTTACGAGTAATGGTAATCAACAAGAGTCAAGTGAAAACAAGCAAAAATTCATAATTGTTATTGTTGTCTCACATATAAATCGAAGTTGAATTTTTACCCCAATGAGCTGCACAAAATATATGATACTATGGGCATTTTGGATATGTTAACAAGAAAAATAAAACAGCCTGTCAAGAGTGGGATTCGAACCCACGCCCTCATTCGAGGATCAGAATTCTTCAACCACACAACCGTGGAAGCTTTCGCTTGAGTCTGGCGCCTTAGACCGCTCGGCCATCCTGCATAGTTGAAGGCACCTTGATCACATACAATGTTACGAGTAACGGTAATCAACAAGAGTCAAGTGAAAACAAGCAAAATTTCATAATTGTTATTGTTGTCTCACATATAAATCAAAGTTGAATTTTTACCCCCCTGAACTGCACAAAATATATGATACTATGGGCATTTCGGATATGTTAACATGAAAAATAAAACAGCCTGTCAAGAGTGGGATTCGAACCCACGCCCTCATTCGAGGACCAGAATTCCTCAACCACACAACCGTGGAAGCTTTCGCTTGAGTCTGGCGCTTTAGACCGCTCGGCCATCCTGACTACTTGAAGGCACCTTGATCACATATAATGTTACGAGTAATGGTAATCAACAAGAGTCAAGTGAAAACAAGCAAAATTTCATAATTGTTATTGTTGTCTCACATATAAATCGAAGTTGAAGATCTTTTTTCTTTGAACTGGACAAAATATATGATACTATGTGCATTTATGAAAACTTAACAACAAAAAGAAAGCAATTTGTCAGGAGTGGGATTCGAACCCACGCCCTCATTCGAGGACCAGAATTCCTCAACCACACAACCTTGGAAGCTTTCGCTTGAGTCTGGCGCCTTAGACCGCTCGGCCATCCTGCATACTTGAAGGCACCTTGATCACATACAATGTTACGAGTAATGGTAATCAACAAGAGTCAAGTGAAAACAAGCAAAATTTCATAATTGTTATTGTTGTCTCACATATAAATCAAAGTTGAATTTTTACCCCCCTGAACTGCACAAAATATATGATACTATGGGCATTTCGGATATGTTAACATGAAAAATAAAACAGCCTGTCAAGAGTGGGATTCGAACCCACGCCCTCATTCGAGGACCAGAATTCCTCAACCACACAACCGTGGAAGCTTTCGCTTGAGTCTGGCGCTTTAGACCGCTCGGCCATCCTGACTACTTGAAGGCACCTTGATCACATATAATGTTACGAGTAATGGTAATCAACAAGAGTCAAGTGAAAACAAGCAAAATTTCATAATTGTTATTGTTGTCTCACATATAAATCGAAGTTGAATTTTTACCCCAATGAGCTGCACAAAATATATGATACTATGGGCATTTCGGATATGTTAACAAGAAAAATAAAACAGCCTGTCAAGAGTGGGATTGGAACCCACGCCCTCATTCGAGGACCAGAATTCCTCAACCACACCACCGTGGAAGCTTTCGCTTGAGTCTGGTGCCTTAGACCGCTCGGCCATCCTGCATAGTTGAAGGCACCTTGATCACATACAATGTTACGAGTAACGGTAATCAACAAGAGTCAAGTGAAAACAAGCAAAATTTCATAATTGTTATTGTTGTCTCACATATAAATCGAAGTTGAATTTTTACCCCCCTGAGCTGCACAAAATATATGATACTATAGGCATTTCGGATATGTTAACAAGAAAAATAAAACAGCCTGTCAAGAGTGGGATTCGAACCCACGCCCTCATTCGAGGACCAGATTTCCTCAACCACACAACCGTGGAAGCTTTCGCTTGAGTCTGGCGCTTTAGACCGCTCGGCCATCCTGACTACCTGAAGCCACCTTGATCACATACAATGTTACGAGTAATGGTAATCAACAAGAGTCAAGTGAAAACAAGCAAAATTTCATAATTGTTATTGTTGTCTCACATATAAATCGAAGTTGAATTTTTACCCCCCTGAGCTGCACAAAATATATGATACTATGGGCATTTCGGATATGTTAACAAGAAAAATAAAACAGCCTGTCAAGAGTGGGATTCGAACCCACGCCCTCATTCGAGGACCAGAATTCCTCAACCACACAACCGTGGAAGCTTTCGCGGTATAATTTAACAATACAGGGAATTTCTCCAATTCGTTTGAATTTTCGGTTACTTACTAATTTGGGTCTCCTAATCACGAATCTGCACTTAAAATTTGGCGCTCACGTATAAATTTCGCGCTTATTTGGGGGCAGGTGAATCCGGCCAATTTCTAACATGCCCTTAACAGGGAGTCTATAGATATAGGCGGGTATCCGGAGCGGAGCGGAGCGGAGCGGAGGCGGGGCCGCGATAGCGGTTGGGGGCGGTAAGTCGATTACCCCAGGGGCGGAGCCCGGAACCGGCGGGAAATTCGGAAATCGAGGGTGTGGAAATAAGAACTTCATTTCCATTATTTTGCTATTTCCACGTGTGAGCGCCAAATTTTGACTGCAGATTCGTGATTAGGGGGCCAAAATTAGTGAGTATGCCGAATTTCAAACAAAATGGAGAAATTCCCTGTATTGTAAAATCGCTCCGCTTTCGCTTGAGTCTGGCGCTTTAGACCGCTCGGCCATCCTGACTACTTGAAGGCACCTTGATCACATACAATGTTACGAGTAACGGTAATCAACAAGAGTCAAGTGAAAACAAGCAAAATTTCATAATTGTTATTGTTGTCTCACATATAAATCGAAGTTGAATTTTTACCCCCCTGAGCTGCACAAAATATATGATACTATGGGCATTTCGGATATGTTAACAAGAAAAATAAAACAGCCTGTCAAGAGTGGGATTCGAACCCACGCCCTCATTCGAGGACCAGAATTCCTCAACCACACAACCGTGGAAGCTTTCGCTTGAGTCTGGCGCTTTAGACCGCTCGGCCATCCTGACTACTTGAAGGCACCTTGATCACATACAATGTTACAATTAATGGTAATCAACAAGAGTCAAGTGAAAACAAGCAAAATTTCATAATTGTTATTGTTGTCTCACATATAAATCGAAGTTGAATTTATACCCCCCTGAGCTGCACAAAATATATGATTCTATGGGCATTTCGGATATGTTAACAAGAAAAATAAAACAGCCTGTCAAGAGTGGTATTCGAACCCACGCCCTCATTCGAGGACCAGAATTCCTCAACCACACAACCGTGGAAGCTTTCGCTTGAGTCTGGCGCCTTAGACCGCTCGGCCATCCTGACTACTTGAAGGCACCTTGATCACATACAATGTTACGAGTAATGGTAATCAACAAGAGTCAAGTGAAAACAAGCAAAATTTCATAATTGTTATTGTTGTCTCACATATAAATCGAAGTTGAAGATCTTTTTTCTTTGAGCTGGACAAAATATATGATACTATGTGCATTTATGAAAACTTAACAACAAAAAGAAAACAATTTGTCAGGAGTGGGATTCGAACCCACGCCCTCATTCGAGGACCAGAATTCCTCAACCACACAACCGTGGAAGCTTTCGCTTGAGTCTGGCGCCTTAGACCGCTCGGCCATCCTGACTACTTGAAGGCACCTTGATCACATACAATGTTACGAGTAATGGTAATCAACAATAGTCAAGTGAAAACAAGCAAAATTTCATAATTGTTATTGTTGTCTCATATATAAATCGAAGTTAAATTTTTACCCCCCTGAGCTGCACAAAATATATGATACTATGGGCATTTCGGATATGTTAACAAGAAAAATAAAACAGCCTGTCAGGAGTGGGATTCGAACCCACGCCCTCATTCGAGGACCAGAATTCCTCAACCACACAACCGTGGAAGCTTTCGCTTGAGTCTGGCGCTTTAGACCGCTCGGCCATCCTGCATACTTGAAGGCACCTTGATCACATACAATGTTACGAGTAATGGTAATCAACAAGAGTCAAGTGAAAACAAGCAAAATTTCATAATTATTATTGTTGTCTCACATATAAATCGAAGTTGAATTTTTACCCCTCTGAGCGGCACAAAATATATGATACTATGGGCATTTCGAATATGTTAACAAGAAAAATAAAACAGCCTGTCAAGGGTGGGATTCGACCCCACGCCCTCATTCGAGGACCAGAATTCCTCAACCACACAACCGTGGAAGCTTTCGCTTGAGTCTGGCGCTTTAGACCGCTCGGCCATCCTGACTACCTGAAGCCACCTTGATCACATACAATGTTACGAGTAATGGTAATCAACAAGAGTCAAGTGAAAACAAGCAAAATTTCATAATTGTTATTGTTGTCTCACATATAAATCGAAGTTGAATTTTTACCCCCCTGAGCTGCACAAAATATATGATACTATGGGCATTTCGGATATGTTAACAAGAAAAATAAAACAGCCTGTCAAGAGTGGGATTCGAACCCACGCCCTCATTCGAGGACCAGAATTCCTCAACCACACAACCGTGGAAGCTTTCGCTTGAGTCTGGCGCCTTACACCGCTCGGCCATCCTGACTACTTGAAGGCACCTTGATCACATACAATGTTACGAGTAACGGTAATCAACAAGAGTCAAGTGAAAACAAGCAAAATTTCATAATTGTTATTGTTGTCTCACATATAAATCGAAGTTGAATTTTTACCCCCCTGAGCTTCACAAAATATATGATACTATGGGCATTTCGGATATGTTAACAAGAAAAATAAAACAGCCTGTCAAGTGTGGGATTCGAACCCACGCCCTCATTCGAGGACCAGAATTCCTCAACCACACAACCGTGGAAGCTTTCGCTTGAGTCTGGCGCTTTAGACCGCTCGGCCATCCTGACTACTTGAAGGCACCTTGATCACATACAATGTTACAATTAATGGTAATCAACAAGGGTCAAGTGAAAACAAGCAAAAATTCATAATTGTTATTGTTGTCTCACATATAAATCGAAGTTGAATTTATACCCCCCTGAGCTGCACAAAATATATGATTCTATGGGCATTTCGGATATGTTAACAAGAAAAATAAAAGAGCCTGTCAAGAGTGGTATTCGAACCCACGCCCTCATTCGAGGACCAGAATTCCTCAACCACACAACCGTGGAAGCTTTCGCTTGAGTCTGGCGCTTTAGACCGCTCGGCCATCCTGACTACTTGAAGGCACCTTGATCACATACAATGTTACGAGTAATGGTAATCAACAAGAGTCAAGTGAAAACAAGCAAAATTTCATAATTGTTATTGTTGTCTCACATATAAATCGAAGTTGAATTTTTACCCCCCTGAGCTGCACAAAATATATGATACTTAGGGCATTTCGGATATGTTAACAAGAAAAATAAAACAGCCCGTCAAGAGTGGGATTCGAACCCACGCCCTCATTCGAGGACCAGAATTCCTCAACCACACAAAACTTTCGCTTGAGTCTGGCGCTTTACACCGCTCGGCCATCCTGACTACTTGAAGGCACCTTGATCACATAAAATGTTACGAGTAATGGTAATCAACAAGAGTCAAGTGAAAACAAGCAAAATTTCATAATTGTTATTGTTGTCTCACATATAAATCGAAGTTGAATTTTTACCCCCTGAACTGCACAAAATATATGATACTATGGGCATTTCGGATATGTTAACAAGAAAAATAAAACGGCCTGTCAAGAGTGGGATTCGAACCCACGCCCTCATTCGAGGACCAGAATTCCTCAACCACACAACCGTGGAAGCTTTCGCTTGAGTCTGGCGCTCGGCCATCCTGACCACTTAAAGGCACCTTGATCACATACAATGTTACGAGTAATGGTAATCAACAAGAGTCAAGTGAAAACAATCAAAATTTCATAGTTGTTATTGTTGTCTCACATATAAATCGAAGTTGAATTTTTACCCCCCTGAGCTGCACAAAATATATGATACTATGGGCATTTCGGATATGTTAACAAGAAAAATAAAACAGCCTGTCAAGAGTGGGATTCGAACCCACGCCCTCATTCGAGGACCAGAATTCCTCAACCACACAACCGTGGAAGCTTTCGTTTAAGTCTGGCGCCTTAGACCGCTCGACCATCCTGACCACTTAAAGGCACCTTGATCACATACAATGTTACGAGTAATGGTAATCAACAAGAGTCAAGTGAAAACAGGCAAAATTTCATAATTGTTATTGTTGTCTCACATATAAATCGAAGTTGAATTTTTATCCCCCTGAGCTGCACAAAATATATGATACTATGGGCATTTCGGATATGTTAACAAGAAAAATAAAACAGCCTGTCAAGAGTGGGATTCGAACCCACGCCCTCATTCGAGGACCAGAATTCCTCAACCACACAACCGTGGAAGCTTTCGCTTGAGTCTGGCGCCTTTGACCGCTCGGCCATCCTAACTTCTTGAAAGCACCTTGATCACATACAATGTTACGAGTAATGGTAATCAACAAGAGTCAAGTGAAAACAAGCAAAATTTCATAATTTTTATTGTTGTCTCACATATAAATCGAAGTTGAATTTTTACCCCCCTGAGCTGCACAAAATATATGATACTATGGGCATTTCGGATATGTTAACAAGAAAAATAAAACAGCCTGTCAAGAGTGGGATTCGAACCCACGCCCTCATTCGAGGACCAGAATTCCTCAACCACACAACCGTGGAAGCTTTCGCTTGAGTCTGGCGCTTTAGACCGCTCGGCCATCCTGACTACTTGAAGGCACCTTGATCACATACAATGTTACGAGTAATGGTAATCAACAAGAGTCAAGTGAAAACAAACAAAATTTCATAATTTTTATTGTTGTCTCACATATAAATCGAAGTTGAAGATCTTTTTTCTTTGAGCTGGACAAAATATATGATACTATGTGCATTTATGAAAACTTAACAACAAAAAGAAAGCAATGTGCAGGAGTGGGATTCGAACCCACGCCCTCATTCGAGGACCAGAATTCCTCAACCACACAAACCGTGGAAGCTTTCGCTTGAGTCTGGCGCCTTAGACCGCTCGGCCATCCTGACCACTTAAAGGCACCTTGATCACATACAATGTTACGAGTAATGGTAGTCAACAAGAGTCAAGTGAAAACAAGCAAAATTTCATAATTGTTATTGTTGTCTCACATATAAATCGAAGTTGAATTTTTACCTTCCTGAGCTGCACAAAATATATGATACTATGGGCATTTCGGATATGTTAACAAGAAAAATAAAACAGCCTGTCAAGAGTGGGATTCGAACCCACGCCCTCATTCGAGGACCAGAATTCCTCAACCACACAACCTTGGAAGCTTTCGCTTGAGTCTGGCGCCTTAGACCGCTCGGCCATCCTGACTACTTGAAGGCACCTTGATCACATACAATGTTACGAGTAATGGTAATCAACAAGAGTCAAGTGAAAACAAACAAAATTTCATAATTGTTATTGTTGTCTCACATATAAATCGAAGTTGAAGATCTTTTTTCTTTGAGCTGGACAAAATATATGATACTATGTGCATTTATGAAAACTTAACAACAAAAAGAAAACAATTTGTCAGGAGTGGGATTCGAACCCACGCCCTCATTCGAGGACCACAATTCCTCAACCACACAACCGTGGAAGCTTTCGCTTGAGTCTGGCGCCTCAGACCACTCGGCCATCCTGACCACTTAAAGGCACCTTGATCACATTCAATGTTACGAGTAATGGTAATCAACAAGAGTCAAGTGAAAACATCAAAATTTCATAATTGTTATTTTTGTCTCACATATAAATCGAAGTTGAATTTTTACCCCCCTGAACTGCACAAAATATATGATACTATGGGCATTTCGGATATGTTAACAAGAAAAATAAAACAGCCTGTCCAGAGTGGGATTCGAACCCACGCCCTCATTCGAGGACCAGAATTCCTCAACCGCACAACCGTGGAAGCTTTCGCTTGAGTCTGGCGCCTTAGACCGCTCGGCCATCCTGACCACTTAAAGGCAACTTGATCACATACAATGTTACGAGTAATGGTAATCAACAAGAGTGAAGTGAAAACAAGGAAAATTTCATAATTGTTATTGTTGTCTCACATATAAATCGAAGTTGAATTTTTACCCCCCTGAGCTGCACAAAATATATGATACTTTGGGCATTTCGGATATGTTAACAAGAAAAATAAAACAGCCTGTCAAGAGTGGGATTCGAACCCACGCCCTCATTCGGGGAGCAGAATTCCTCAACCACACAACCGTGGAAGCTTTCGCTTGAGTCTGGCGCTTTAGACCGCTCGGCCATCCTGACTACTTGAAGGCACCTTGATCACATACAATGTTACGAGTAATGGTAATCAACAAGAGTCAAGTGAAAACAAGCAAAATTTCATAATTGTTATTGTTGTCTCACATATAAATCGAAGTTGAATTTTTACCCCCCTGAGCTGCACAAAATATATGATACTATGAGCATTTCGGATATGTTAACAAGAAAAATAAAACAGCCTGTCAAGTGTGGGATTCGAACCCACGCTCTCATTCGAGGACCAGAATTCCTCAACCACACAACCGTGGAAGCTTTCGCTTGAGTCTGGCGCTTTAGACAGCTCGGCCATCCTGACTACTTGAAGGCACCTTGATCACATATAATGTTACGAGTAATGGTAATCAACAAGAGTCAAGTGAAAACAAGCAAAATTTCATAATTGTTATTGTTGTCTCACATATAAATCGAAGTTGAAGATCTTTTTTCTTTGAGCTGGACAAAATATATGATACTATGTGCATTTATGAAAACTTAACAACAAAAAGAAAGCAATTTGTCAGGAGTGGGATTCGAACCCACGCCCTCATTCGAGGACCAGAATTCCTCAACCACACAACCGTGGGGGCTTTCGCTTGAGTCTGGCGCCTTAGACCGCTCGGCCATCCTGACTACTTGAAAGCACCTTGATCACATACAATGTTACGAGTAATGGTAATCAACAAGAGTCAAGTGAAAACAAACAAAATTTCATAATAGTTATTGTTGTCTCACATATAAATCGAAGTTGAATTTTTACCCCCCTGAACTGCACAAAATATATGATACTAATGGGCATTTCGGATATGTTAACAAGAAAAATAAAACAGCCTGTCAAGAGTGGGATTCGAACCCACGCCCTCATTCGAGGACCAGAATTCCTCAACCACAGAACCGTGGAAGCTTTCGCTTGAGTCTGGCGCCTTAGACCGCTCGGCCATCCTGACCACTTAAAGGCACCTTGATCACATACAATGTTACGAGTAATGGTAATCAACAAGAGTCAAGTGAAAACAATCAAAATTTCATAATTGTTATTGTTGTCTCACATATAAATCGAAGTTGAATTTTTACCCCCCTGAGCTGCACAAAATATATGATACTATGGGCATTTCGGATATGTTAACAAGAAAAATAAAACAGCCTGTCAAGAGTGGGATTCGAACCCACGCCCTCATTCGAGGACCAGAATTCCTCAACCACACAACCGTGGAAGCTTTCGCTTGAGTCTGGCGCTTTAGACCGCTCGGCCATCCTGACTACTTGAAGGCACCTTGATCACAAACAATGTTACGAGTAATGGTAATCAACAAGAGTCAAGTGAAAACAAACAAAATTTCATAATTGTTATTGTTGTCTCACATATAAATCGAAGTTGAAGATCTTTTTTCTTTGAGCTGGACAAAATATATGATACTATGTGCATTTATGAAAACTTAACAACAAAAAGAAAACAATTTGTCAGGAGTGGGATCCGAACCCACGCCCTCATTCGAGGACCACAATTCCTCAACCACACAACCGTGGAAGCTTTCGCTTGAGTCTGGCGCCTCAGACCGCTCGGCCATCCTGACCACTTAAAGGCACCTTGATCACATTCAATGTTACGAGTAATGGTAATCAACAAGAGTCAAGTGAAAACAAGCAAAATTTCATAATTGTTATTGTTGTCTCACATATAAATCGAAGTTGAATTTTTACCCCCCTGAACTGCACAAAATATATGACACTATGGGCATTTCGGATATGTTAACAAGAAAAATAAAACAGCCTGTCCAGAGTGGGATTCGAACCCACGCCCTCATTCGAGGACCAGAATTCCTCAACCACACAACCGTGGAAGCTTTCGCTTGAGTCTGGCGCCTTAGACCGCTCGGCCAACCTGACCACTTAAAGGCACCTTGATCACATACAATGTTACGAGTAATGGTATTCAACAAGAGTCAAGTGAAAACAAGCAAAATTTCATAATTGTTATTTTTGTCTCACATAAAAATCGAAGTTGAATTTTTACCCCCCTGAGCTGCACAAAATATATGATACTATGGGCATTTCAGATATGTTAACAAGAAAAATAAAACAGCCTGTCAAGAGTGGGATTCGAACCCACGCCCTCATTCGAGGACCAGAATTCCTCAATCACACAACCGTGGAAGCTTTCGCTTGAGTCTGGCGCCTTAGACCGCTCGGCCATCCTGACTACTTGAAGGCACCTTGATCACATACAATGTTACGAGTAATGGTAATCAACACGAGTCAAGTGAAAACAAGCAAAATTTCATAACTGTTATTGTTGTCTCACATATAAATCGAAGTTGAAGATCTTTTTTCTTTGAGCTGGACAAAATATATGATACTATGTGCATTTATGAAAACCTAACAACAAAAAGAAAGCAATTTGTCAGGAGTGGGATTCGAACCCACGCCCTCATTCGAGGACCAGAATTCCTCAACCACACAACCGTGGAAGTTTTCGCTTGAGTCTGGCGCCTTAGACCGCTCGGCCATCCTGCATACTTGTAGGCACCTTGATCACATACAATGTTACGAGTAATGGTAATCAACAAGAGTCAAGTGAAAACAAGCAAAATTTCATAATTGTTATTGTTGTCTCACATATAAATCGAAGTTGAATTTTTACCCCCTGAACTGCACAAAATATATGATACTATGGGCATTTCGGATATGTTAACAAGAAAAATAAAACAGCCTGTCACGGAAAACTCAGACGAAACTAATATATATGCCACTGATTTTCAAACCAGTGGTTTCATCTGCACCTCGGTTGTAACTGGGGCTCTCAGAAATGATTTGAAAATAAAGCAATTCACCTGTATTGCAAAGGTTGGCAGGAGAAAAATGTAAACATGCCGTTGCAGTTCTTTCTTAATAATTGATTGACTTGCTTTATTTTACTTCGCTTTTTGTGCCACTTTTGGCTAATTTTCGAAGATGGGGATGAGTGATGATATGATGAAATTGATGAATGGACACTCACAAACAACCATGCCGAGGTCAGGATTCGAACCCGGGACTCCTGGCGTCGTAGCGCGAACTGATTTAATAACAACACAGGATGATGATGATGATAATTATAACAATTTCATTGAGATTATCTTCAGTCTTCACTGACTATTGACTTACTGAATGAAACAGCAACATTAGCATGCCCATTTCCTTTTTTCTGACTTACCATTATGATTACAGACATTAATTAATTCTCAAACTATTTTCACCTTCGCATTTAATCGACTTGCACCTGTTCCAAATTATATACATAATACATTGTTTTCGAAGGAGAAAATGTTATATTCATAAAGAACAATTTAAAACTTACTTTCAGGGTAATAAAATTATATTTCGGAAAATACGAACAGACTGTTCGTAAAGTGAACAGACTCGTGCGTTCTTCGTAATTTCCTTGCCGCATTTTAGTTAT
>NW_028143373.1:0-117202 GCF_977018435.1 Lepisma saccharinum
ACCCGGGAAGCCTTGAACTGTTCTTGTTGAAACTAAGTGACACTGCTGTGAAGTAAGTCGCTCGATAGTTTTTTAGTATTCAGTCACCAAGCCCGTGGTAGCCATTCTAGGTAGTTGAGTCGATATTTCACTGGAAATAATGTGTTTTCCATTGTTGAAAAAAAAAGCAAGCTTCCAGTTTGAATGAATAAGCTATTTCGTCCACTCCTGTTGGGTCACCTAGCAAAAAGTTAAAAACAATTTCTTGAAGAGAAAAAAAAAATACTGTTTCTTGTCACCAAGCGTACGTACATGAAGAATATGCATGAGTTGATTTATTTATTTCTTCTTCTCTCTTTCCGAAGGCATACGCGCTTCTTATTCAAGAACCGGAATATTTGTGCCTTTCGAATCAAATTTAAGGAGGGAGTTCCATGACAAACATCTACTGAAGTTTTTAAGATGAGCCCCCGCAGAGTTTTTGCATGTCCTCTCCCAAGTTAGTGTCTCGTACTTGTGTTTTCGGTTTCCAGTATGGACAGGTTAGAAACGAGTGTAGTAAATAAGAATCCCTCGGGCCCAATCCTTAATATATATAATATTGTCATTATTATCCTGCTGAAAATAATATTATGATAGCCGTCGCCATTTCAGAGTAGCAAATATTTAACTCTATTAATTCTTGAATTTTATTTTAGGTTAGGCATATTCAACAAATTCTTTTTTGATTACAATGCAACAATATTTTACATTTCAACGTTTTCGTAGTCCTCTAAACGTTTGAGAAAACCTTTTTTTGGTTACCGAGATGATAGAAGAAGAAGAGAGAAAATAATTGAATAATTTTGAGAACTTCTTAATATTGGACAGTGTAACCACTATGTTGTCGATGGAAACGAGGCAAGAACAACATTACCACTATGCTATCGGGGTGAACGGCATTTTTCCATTATCATTTGTGTCCACACACAAAACTTCGTGTCTGTCTGCATCCATACCTAGATCGAGAAATTCGAACCATGCCTCAGCCCCTTGTGACTTATTTAATTCTTTACACTCATCAAAATATGTGCTTAATAAAATACCTCAATCGCACGAGCTATGGCATCCTCTGTAAGCATCCAAGCAACCACATGTATAAATTATAGTCTCCCACACATAATGCTCTTTCATGTCCAAATAGATTTGCTTCCTCCACCATCAGGGCAGTAGGAGCTCGTGTACCATGAGGGGTTGAATAGACCTAAAAAAATCGGTTGGGATGGAAAAAAAATAGATAGAGATCTTTCTCAGATCAGAATAGGCTTGTATTTGCTGTCCTCGGGTTTAAGAAGCCTAGTTAGTTAGTTGGTTGTTTCCCCCCCTGCACTATTTCAATTTTTGAATAATCACTTGTTAGTTATGAACGCACCGTTGACATCTTGTCTGATTATTTATGTGTTTGGGTTGAGGCTCCGTATTTGCTCGCAACATTTATTTTCTTTTTTTTTCTTGTTATATGATTTTTACATTAGAAACGACAGATTTCCATTAACAGTATTTCATGTTATGAAAACATTTAAGTCTATACGCCATCGGGGGTGGGATTGCAACCTACGTCATCCGACAAAGATCAGGATCGGTATTGTAATATTTAATTGCTCAGGTCATTTTTAAATATGTACAGCTATAGGTAAACATTGTAACTTGAGCCCTCAGAGTCGTAGACCGGCAAAAGTATACCTCTGTTAATCGCCTCGTGTGGGGAAGAGGGACAATTGTAGTTGTTGGTGTAATGCACTTCGAAGCAGACGTGCCCCACTTTTTCAATTTCATCAAAACAACTATTATTCATCCTCATCGTTGCCATTAGCCAAAATAGCCTCGCGTTACAATTTTCGTAGTGATCTCCGTTCGCCCCTTGGCTTTTCGTAGATTAACAAAAATCGTCTGAAGTTTGAACTCTCCATACTGTTGCAAGCTGTTTTTGTGATTGTCCGCCTCGATTATTCAAAATGCCTCATGTTCGCATATTCAAATACACACAAGTGAAGAGGGTTCATATCACATCAGTGACTTTAAATTGTATTCTTGGGATCATGCACACATTTCCTAACATTGTTGATTTGTTGTCGATGAGTTGTGCGGGTACAGATGTGAAGTAGTTAATAAGTTTTAACATCCATGCACATTACCGTACTGTGGCTGTTGCACCCCACACCCATGTGTAATGTTTTATTTCTCTTGTTGGCTGAACGCGAAGATGCTCGAGACTGCTTTCAAAAATTATTTTCGGCCTCGCTTCACGATACAGCCGTATGCATGTAAAACTAGTATATCACACACAGGCAGAGGGGGGCAAAAAATAACATTTCTCTCTTTCCCTCGCTTTTGCCCATCTTCCAGTGTTCGTCTAGATAGCATGACTAGCAAAAATATTGAAATCGAAATAAGAATTATCCGTTATGGTCTCCCTCCCTTCTTTGCATGCATGTTGCGCTGACATGGAAATAAGCGCTATGCTTTAATAAAAAAAAACAACCATTGTACAACTGTATAGGTCCTCGTCCATCTCATGCCAGGGACTGGGTATATCTTGTGTACAGTTTATAGTAGCACCAGATATCAAACTCGAGAGACTTGCAAGACAGCTCAGGTTATAACTTACTACGAGGTCTGTTTTTTTTAAAAAAATAATAATCGTCAGTCCATATGACAATACTTGCTGTTTAACTAACAGTATTCGAATCTCTGAGGGGCCGGGGCATTCCACATTTACTTTTGCTAGAAAGCGCAGTGCAATAAATATTCTTTTAAGTTATGCAATAATTTTGACATTATATTCATGTCCATTCCCCAAGACTAGATTTATATACACAACCAACTCGCTCTTGCTATATATTATCTGATGCGACATTGTAAAAGGTTCTCGTATGTTCGCAAAACAGGAAATACACGTCATAGCTTCCGTGAATCGAAAACAAGGTTACTGAGGGGGCACGCAAAATACCGTAAGAAGAATTATATATTCCAAATGCAGGCATCATCATTTTTCTCTTGCACAAATAGAATAATCGGGCTGAATTTCCAGTCTAAAACCACCATGTTCTGGCAGCAAGTATCAAAAACCTGTGGTAATTTTATTATATGATAGGAGGTGAGTGAAATAGTTGTTGCAAGTTATCTTTTAAACCCAGTACGTGTGTAGGAAAAACTGCATATAAGCTGTCTGTGTGTCAGGTAGTCGTGTCGTTCGCTAGTTGTATGTCACAGCTTAACCCGTACTAGGTAATATTTTTACATGAGGTAAGTTGGCATACTCTGGTAGGGTATATGTTTCAAGCCTCTAGCTGTAGAGCCTATTTGCAAAAAAAAATAAGTTTGGTAACACTACTCGTCGAAAGCAGCTCAAACAGTGTTGTTAGCTGTAGGTTAATTTTCCCCGTTATACAATTGCAAGAAGTGAGTTGCTTATAGCCTATCTGGAAGGCTTGGTGTGTGTGTATCCATGGCTTATGTCGTAGGTTAATAAAATTTGCAATAGATCTTGTGTGTGTTGGCAACCGTCAGCCCTTACATGTGATATAGCAGCCTTACTTATTGTAAGACATAGTATATATGTATGAGTGGGGGAGGTTAGTTTAGTTCACGATAGATCGACCTGTCACGCTATGACCAATTTCTGCTTTTGAGTCACCTGTAAGGCTATATGTGGGTGGGTAAGGGAGCTTAGTTTAATTCACGATAGATCACATTTTAAATTTGTTCACTCTCTCTGTGTCTGTGTGTCAGGTGGTCGTGTCGATCGCTAGTTGTATGTCACAGATTAACCTAGGTACTTCAAAAAATAAAATTGTATGTATCTCATGTCAAACTAGAAACAAAAAAATCAAACATTAAGCATGCATGCAGATTAATTAAGCTGTAAATTTAAAATTTGGCCTCCCCCAAATCGCATTTCATACATACATACATGTGGAGGACGCGTGGCCCACCTCCCAAGAGGTTTGGTTAGCATGCAATAGATCAGTATGCAATTTAATATCCTCGTCTAGTACGCCGCACTTCTTTGCAGTGCAGGTGTATCCCGGTGTCAGGCTGGTAAAAAAAAATAACATTCAACCGAGTAGACAAATAGCAGTGTTCAAGTTCAGAAGATTCAACAAATGCCTGTCTGCTGCTTTAAACATTCATTTGATTAGTTAACCACCCACCACGTGGTCATACACCACACCACATATTACACCTCTCCAAGACGTGGTGCAGACACCAAATACACTACGTGACACCCAAAATCAACAAGGTAGGTTGCACCGTATAACCAACTAAACGCATAAGTGCAGTCAAAAAATGCAGCAAACTAGACGAAGCTATTGAATCAAAATAATCACGTAGCATTCTTTTTGAATCTGACTTCACCCACCCCTCTTTTTTAATCCTTAATCACGACAATGATTGACCAACAGTATTATATTTGAGCGCGTCGCTTGTCGCCTAAACACTACAGCTCACAGGTTGGGAAAATCTGACATGAAAGTAGATAATACGATTATGCCTTATTTATATATAATTTTCACGGGGCATACAATATTGTTAAGAGCATTAGTTTTTGTAGAGCTCTCTTTTTCCATCTTTCCTCTATACAGTAAAACTGTAGAAGACGCAATTAGCTAACCTAGCATACAACATACCTTCCTAATTAATATGGATATTGTCACACATTCCTCTTATTTTATACTGTTGTAAATAGAAAAAATTATGTACGGTAAATGTTTTATATATTATAGGAAAAAATACAAAATATCCCCCAATTTTAATTCGAATTTTATCGAATTTTTACATATTTCCACGCCGCCACATATTGTCCTATTTGCTTCTTTTACTTGCCTTGCTTAATTAACTCTCGCTAATTAGCATTTTTTTGGAAGAAGTCAACTAGAACAACATATGGCGGTATGAGAAATATGCAAATCAAAGAACATTTTAGCAATATATGGGCCCTAGCAATTAGCTTTCTCGACTAAGAGTACTCTTTCAAACGTCTTCTGCTGATCGTATTACTAAACGAGGACGTTTAAAATTTTTGGGTGTTGAAAAAGTTTGACCCTACTTTTTTATTTCTATTGTTTGCTAATAGATGGCGCTAATAGTACCCCCTCCCCTCCCCTCTCCCCTCTTCTCCTCTGCTGTATGGCAAATAGCACAAACATAGAAATCAAGATTTTGGAGAGCAAAACATAAAATTTGCATGCATCTGATGTCGAACCGGGAACTTTTATCTTTCGGGGAGTCAACATTATTTTTTACTCAGTCGTCATATAACATGAACGCACGCAAAGATTCACATGTGCTTTTATTATTTTGTGTTCGGTAAGTACAAGTATATTTTTACATAAATTATTGTTTAATTTAATAAATTGTAAACTCAAAACCTGCTAAACTAACACTCCTTCTGTGTTTCATTAAACTATTGAAAGCGAATGTTGCGTGCGCGCGGAAATAACACAGAAAAAAAACCGGATGGAAGCAATTTAAAATCACTGGGGCAAGGTCAGTATTACGAGAGCGTAAAAAACACGTGCTTCCATTCAACTTCGAAAAATAAGAATGAATGTGTAATAACACTGGTATTATTTGTAATCACAGTGCTTACTCATGTATTTTGTTTAATATTTTATTTCAAATTCACTGTCAGAAACTAGTGTTGTTAGTTTCTGCATGTAGGTTTATTTACTCTGTTGGTTGTCACTGTCAAGTTTTTAGTATTCGTACAGCATAAAAAGCTATAACCCCCCTCTCAAAATATATACATTGTATACACCAAGATGCCCAATAGCCTGGCAACACATCATGAAAAAACATGCCAAGAAGACCCAGTGGGTTTATAAGTCAGTGCTGCCAATTCCTATTTGTAGGTTAGCTTAGCCAGTGAAAGATCATATAGTAGAATTTTTGTAGAGTCGGTGTTTGCGAGTTCCACGATGCCTTGCCCGAGGATACCCTATGCAGTGTCATCCTGATTGCAGAGAAGTCCTTCGCCTACGACGTGAAGAACGAAAGGGTCACGGAGCAGTTTTAAATTCATAAAAAATTGCCACATACTAAAAATCAACATCCAACACATTTTAGGTTATATAAAATTTGTGAAAACCTTATAATACTGAAATATTAAAACAAACGGAGTCCCCCTTGTAGGTTAGTTCGGTGCGTAAATAAAAAAAATAATAGGTTAAGTTATATCACTTAGGATCGTAAGAAAATTAAATAATCGTAAAAAAAAGATAGGTTAAGTTATATCACGTAACATCGTGATATACCTACCAAGTATAAATGGAAAAAATGAGTGCAGTGAAAATTTGTACTAAAACATCGCTAAACGCTATAACATCGACAAAAAATTGTCAAAATATGTCAAAAACTTATATTCGATTGATGAAAAAAATACCTACAAAATATGATCCTCAAATAATAACGTTCAAACAGTACCTAAATAAAAAAAATGATAGGTTAAGTTATATCACTTAGGATCGTAAAAAAAATTAAATAATCGTAAAAAAAGGATAGGTTAAGTTGTATCACGTAACATCATGATATACCTACCAAGTACGAGTGGGGGAAAAATGAGTATAGTGAAAATTTGTACTAAAACATCGCTAAACGCTAAAACATCGACAAAAAATTGTCAAAGTATGTCAAAAAGTGATATTCAATTGGTAAAAAAAGACCATACCTACTAAGTACTATTTTGAAACAACCCAATAGCACTACTCATGTTATTCTATTATCGAGCTGTCAAATCAAGATCGACGTGATGTTTTTCTGTTCGTTTCAAAAACTTCTGACAAAAGAAAAAAGCATACAGATTCATTCGTGTTTGTATTTCTCTCCTGATCCTTGACTCTACTGCCTTCAGAAAGGAGAAAAAATAATTTTACTATTGTTACTGAGCAGTGGCGTCCGTGGCGGAGGGATCTCAACCCCCCTCCTTTTGGACTAGCATTCCTAAAAAAAAGAACGTCACAGGCAGGAAAAAATGGCAAAACGAGGACTGACTACTAAAAAAAAGTATACGTAACCTCCCTTTCGAAAATCCTGCGCACGCCACTGTTACTCCTAAAATCGAATGAACGAAAAAAGTTCTGAAACATGGAAGAGTACAAAAGAATATATTTATACACTCTGGGAAAGTACGAAATTAATAACAAACATTTTTGAAGCCAAAAAAATCTTTCTAATTATGCATTAGCGTGAAAAACATCCATTTTAATAATTTGTCTATATCGGCTCACATGGTTCGTATTAATCCAGCGTGTAACTTATCTTCAATGACACCTCCAAGAAACTTTAAACCCTTTGATATTCTGTATATGATAAATGTAACGATCCCCTCATGCCAAAATAGTCTTCAACAAAATGATACAGAATGGCCTTCAAGTGAACAAGAAGCATAAACACAACTGGCGTCAAATGAGCCTTCCTCGACATGCGGAGAATGACTAATTGTTCAACCCTCGTAGAAACGTGACGAGTACAATCCAAACTTCCACTTTCCTTATCAGTTTAACCTTCTGAAGATTAGGGGGGAAAAGCACACCTTGTACCCATTCCAACTCTCTCTTCCACAAATCCCCAACTTCTTCGAGCAAGTTCAGAATTCCTCAGTTTATGTACATCTCGAAAGATTTATTACGGCATGAAGGCAAGATAGGGAAGAGGACCTGGCAAAATTGAAACCAGGAGGTAGACAGACAATCCATTATGCTCGGAACCTTTGGGTTAAATTAAAAAGACGAAAATGGACGAATGAAGCAGGTTTTGTCTTGCTTGTCGACTTTCGCGAGCTTATCTCTGCAGCTTTTATGAAAATAACTCGGTCATGACCAGGTTTAGGGAGAGGGAAATTGAGAGATAGGGTTCTGTTGTGACGGATAGCCCTGTTCAACCCCGCGTATTAATACAAGGCCGCGGTTTGAGGGAAAAGTTCTACCACAGTTTGAAAACCGATGAAGAAAATGAGTTTTTTTTCTTTCGAACTCTCTTCTACCGCCGAGTCGACAAGTTTGACAAGAATGCTGTCTCCTACTTTTTTGGCGCCACCTATCTTTACCTGCCTACGTCACCAATGCTTCTGCCAACACTGTTTTTCCTGACAACCACTCATAATTAAATTTCTTTGTTGAATTGTTCACTTTGATTCGCAGCAACTGACATTTATTATTTTTGGTAAGCATAGGCGTGCCCACGGGGTGTAATGAGGGGCAGTTGCCCCTTTTTCTCATACATTCACTTAGAAATTTAGATTATTAAACAATGTTATACTCTTGAAAAAATATGCATTTTCAAACCGATGAAAGTTACAAGCAACTACAGGGGATTTACCGGTATTTCCTATGTAATTGGACTATCTCACTTCGTTCTCTAGAAAATGTTATTCGTTATCTGTGTTGCCTCTGGCTCCAGAATAAATTGCACCTACATTGGAAACGAATAAATTGTGTAGTTGTTATGAATCTGCTGTAAGAAATCATGTTCATATGTAAATTAGTCTCTGAACCACAGACTAATAATTTAAACAGTGTTTTACATTTGCTTTTTAGATCCATTACATATATAGCTCCATCGAAAGTATAGCCTAACTAGACATGGTATCTTCGAAAGCATTTAAAAGAAACAGGGCAGAAACTTCTTTCATTCTAGTCACTATCAGTAACAAGATGAAATTGCCGCTCTGACGCTGTGACAGTCTTAAAATCTTTCCGTAATAATTTGATAGCAGCTATTGAAGAAATAGCCTCAAACATAAGCTGAAGTGAAGCCGAAAGCCAAAGGACTGTGTTCGCAGATGAGAGCATTTCATTCCATGATACGTTTAAAGATATTGTCTCACATTTTAAGTCCGCTTGCTATAGTTAGCAGATCTTTACAGTCATCACAGATTGGCCTACTGTCGGCAACAAACAACGTGAGATAATGTTTCGAAAAGGGAAAATTCTGTCTTAAAAAGGGAAAGTTTTGTCTTAAAAAGGGAATATTTTGTTTCAAAAGGGAAAATGTTGTTTCAAAAAGGGAATTTATACGAAAGGGAGTTACCATCACTGCAATTCCTTAGCTATCCTGGCGTCTCCGTCGGCTGGTTTCTTTGTCTCCTAGCTGCTGACAGAGCTGGATGCGTCTGCAAATGAAAGTCTGCCCCGCGTCAACGGGGCATATCATAAATTAGCCGACCTGCCTCTGCCAGCAATCGAAGGACTGTCACCAAGGAGTGTTCCTTCGCCCTTGAAAAAGAGCCACTGCATCCTTTCGCACGCAAGATTCGTCTCGTGGAAATGGAGATCTCGAAAATAGAACATATTTCATCAGTGTAGTCAGCTGAGGTAGCGGATAAGTGCCCGAGTCTTGACAATTTTTTACAGGTGGTGGAAAAATTCGATCAGCGTGGGTAATTTTAAAGGGTTTTTAGAGGAAACGACTTCTTTTGTTTTCGGAACAGTGGTAGAATGTGAAATATGAAGCTAGAGGCAGAAAATTGAATATATACAGGATGTTTCCTTACAATGGATATACAACCACGTGCCACAGATAAAATATTGTCTCTAACTTATTTTCCCCTGTTGAATAGCATACCAAAAACTCATTGCTATGCAAACACTATCATTCCAGCAGAGATGCTGTCTGATGGAAGTCGTAAGGTTTAAACGCTCCCCTTAAAACCATACATATATCACCTTACTTATGCTGCACACCCTCCTACATACTTTTGCATTGAAGAATGGTTCCTAAGCCTTGCTTTAACTGGTTACACAATTTGTCGAAATGAAAGTTATTCCCTTTTGCATAAAAAATATACCTCGGTCATTGTCGCAGGTGTTCGGGATCATTCGGCTGCTAGTTCGGTTCTTCGTGTGGACTCGTTAAAGAGCTTCGCTGCGCGCGCATTCTCCATTCCATTCGGGCCTGGCGTGCGCATGCCGGGTCAGTTCCGTGTGCGCAAAGCTCGTAGGGCTTCATATTTCCTAACAAAGCTACCGTGGAAGCAACATATAACGTGTAATGTATTTTGAAGGAAATTAAAAAGTAGCAAATTATTGCAACACTGCTAAACTACACTCCCAAATCTTTCCATTGCGTCTGTCCAAGTGTAATTTCAATCCCAACGTGTTCCTCGGCGGTTTCCTTTATCCCCTTTCTTACCGCACAGACGACCAATTTCTGCACACCCTGAAAAGGACGAGTTCCCCCATAACTATCACCTCCCATTCTTTCCTGCAAAGAGGCGGACATGAATAAGAGGGGGGAGAGAGAGAAACGAAGTATTGCCGTCCCTAACGCTGGTCGCCGCGAATATGTTACGTCACTGGCGCATTGCACCACGGTTAGGTTTTGCCCTGGCGGTCCATCGTACTCTACGCTCTGAAATTGAAGATTTGGACAAGAGAAAAAGATCGGTTATAAAGCACGATTTATGGTTTTGTGATGAAAAGGGGACTTCCCCTCTCGCCCCCCTTTCTATTCTGTACGTTGCGCCATAATTAAACGAGCTCCTCTTCGAATGCAAATACCTGATTTCGGGAGCTTTTTCCTACCCACAATCCCCCCTTTTCGGAAAACAATGGTTCCCTATTCCAAGTTTTAACTTAACAACCTTTATTCTCTACTTTCTTTTGTTTCAAACAGGCATTGGGATAATGAAATGGATCTTCCATTTTTCTTCATTTTCTTTTTGTTCGATGTGAGAAGGGGAGAAGAAAGACAAAAATCATCCGGGTAAAAGTTGAATTGTTAAGGTCACCGCTGTTGTGTCTGAATTCAGCAAAAACTGAAAACATGTCCGTCTGTCTGTCCGCCCGTATCAACTCGGTATCTCAAAGGCTGCCACAGCTAAAACAGAGAGAAGCATAAAGAAGGGAGGGGCATTGCAGCCAGTGATGAATTCAGGTAGTGTCCCGGTGGGAAAGTCCCCTTCGTAAATTAAAAAAGCTCCCCCGCCCCCTGGCAGAGCATTCGGACAATAACTAAGAAATTTGGCGGCCTTGTTCACTTTGACTCCTTCATTCACTTTAACGTAGAATGTCCGTTTCTTCTGGCTTTTTTCGTAATAATAAACACCGATTACGACTCCTCTACAATTAAAACTTAAAATAATAATGGTCCGTTTTGATAACTGACTGCCGGCGGAGAATGGTCATTCAGCGCTATAAACAGGGTGATCACAAAATCAGTAGCGTACGCAGGATTTCACCGGGGGGGGGGGTATTTCTAAAGCTTTCTCCAAATTCACATTACCATTGTTTTATTATACTTTAATTAAATAATAATAATCATCATTAATTAATAATACTTATAATTTATTAATTATTTGAATTACTACTAATAATACTACTAATACCACTACTACTAAAGAGCATACCCTGACATTCGCTACGAGACTCGGCTGCAAGCGGACCGGCATCAGTGCTTGTCTTTCCCGGTGAACGGGGGTCCGCGACAGTCGCTAGAGTCGGCTATTAAAATTACAGTTTTCATATTGTGTACTAATCTTGACTACAGAAGGTGTTGAAAATGATGTCCCTCTGCTGCAACACATTCCTAGCATCTCCGAAGGAAATTGGCATTTATACGTGCAAGTTCGTCTACTGTAATTCTCCCGATTTCTCGTACAATACTCTCTTGTAACTCACAGATGGTGTGCGGATTGTCTTTGTATACCTTATTTTTTAGATTTCCCATTTTTCTTCCGAGGTTTAATATAGTGGTCCTATGTGGAACGGGAACACCAGGAAATTTCGTTGCAAAACGTCGTCGCACTTCTCCACAATTCCTTTTTCCGAAGTAACACTCGACAAGATAAATCCTTTGTTGTAATGTAAACTTTTGTGGTGTCATAGTAAGCCACAATCTTCAACACACGGACACGACACAACACAACTTCCGAGGGAGGATTATACTGGCGTCAGTCTGCAACGTCAACAGAAAGGGAAAGAGAGCGAAGGCAAAGAGAGCGAGAAAAACAGACTGTAGCGTGCGACTGTCGCGGACCCGTTCACCGGGAGAGACAAGCGCTGATGCCGGGCCTCTTGCCGCCGAATCTCGTAGAATGTCAGGGAATGCTCTGTATTAAGAAGTAGAGATCTACATAAATATAGTATTCGATTTTGACAAATTCTAGGAGCATTTTTTTGTTTTTGTTACGTAATGATTGTCTCTACTCAACGAGGTGAGACATTTTAAGTGTGAATAAAATGCATAAACACGAGAAAATATATTAAAATAAATTGAAATAATCAAAGTATGGAACTCATTCAAGGAGCTGCGGTGGTTTGGTCGGTAGGGCGTCTGACAACCGCGCTGGAGATCAGGGTTCGATTCCCAGAATTGGTTGGAATTTTTCAGCTCTTGTCCCCGCATAAATGTCCCCGATAATTCACATCTGGATTGTTTCGCTATTCATACCAACAAAACATTTTACAATAGTTAAGCTTATTGTCGTTTGAATTCAGAAATTCAAACGTGCTGGTGTAAACAATGGGAAGGCGGACTGGTGACTGTTTATTCTTGTCCGACTAGCTTTTGTCTATACATTACCCGCTTACAACGTAAAAGGTAAAAAGGTAAAGTGCTCCCCTGTGCTTAGCACCACTCCATGAAGGCGTATATAGGGGGTGTCCAAGAACTTTCTTTAGTTAATGCTCATTGTTCACACACAAAAAAATACATGTTCATTGAACATTGATGGCTGAGATACTTTTTCTCTCTTTTAAATCATAGGTGCCCTCATATTTTATTTTCAAGAATTCGTGTTTATTTTCAAGGCATTCACTCTGAAAGACATGTGAGTTTGGTATGCTGTGCTTTTCTCCATGCTGCATCGGATTATTATTATTATTATTATTATTATTAGTAGTAGTAGTAGTAGTAGTAGTAGTAGTAGTACGTAGTATTGTCGCAGATCTTTGACTTTGATAAATTGACCATTTTTAATTTTCTCCACAACGTTTATATTTCAAAAGCTCTAGGAGGGGTTTAAACCCCGTAACCCCCCTTGCGTACGCCACTGCACAAAATTAAGACATAGAATGGGTCAGGATACAAAGGTGTCAACTGAGGAGAACGAGATTAAAAAAGCCTTTATGCGATACTTCGCTGTAAATATAAATCATTGCATACTACACAGGGTGCGGCACGAAAAACTAACCCCGTTCCGATTTGTACCTATACAAAATGTACACTCCGTGTATGTTGTATGTTACGGTAATGCAACAGACAAACTGCATACTGAAAAATACAGCGATCGTGGGTGGAGTCACAACGTTGCGCCATGCCGACAACAATGATCCGTCTTCTCAAGTACATATACACCAATGACGACATGAATTAAAGCCACCTGACAAGTAAGCGTGTCAGATATTGCAATTGGCTCAATCAGATGATAGTGAACGGTTGTCTGGACCCAAACCTACCAGAATACGAGATTCTGTTCCCTAGACAATCCCCGTCTTTATCACGAGCAAGCTCTGCATCCACAGAAGGTGAAGTGTGGTGCACAGTGTCCGCCCAGCGCATTATTGGCCCTACCTTCTTTCACGAAACAGTAAACACCACTGTATACCTCGGAATATTCCAAGAATTCCACGCACAGTTGACCGATTACGAAAAGGAGTACTGTCATTTCCATCAAGACGGGGCAACGTGCCACACCTCGGCGTTGTCCATGAAGCGTATAGGCTCCGTGTTTCCAGACGACCAATTGATCAGCAAGGACTTTTGGCCGCCTCGGTCTCCGGACCTATCCACATGCAATTTTTACCTTTGGGGAAACCCGAAAGGGGAGGTGTATGCAACAACTAAAGGACAATATCGCACATACAGTGCGCAGCATTGCTCATGCGGAACTGCAAGCTGTCGTGCGAAACATGTTATCCCGTACGCAAATGTGTCTTCAGGTAAATGGTGACCACTTTCAACATATATTGTAAACAGTAAGTACATGTTTCATTATTACTTCAAATGTACTGTAAACAGTAAGTAAATGTTTCATTATTACTTCAAATGTACTGTAAACAGTAAGTACATGTTTCATTATTACTTCAAATGTACTGTAAACAGTAAGTACATATTTCATTATTATTTCAAATGTACTATATATATTGTATACTGATCGGAACGCGGATAGTTTCTCGTGCCGCACCCTGTATTATTCTATTGATTTTCATATTATTATTCTCAAAATGATAGTTAACCTAAGTATATTTAATTTAATTACATATCAGAGGCAACGGAAATTTAAAAAATATTAATATTGTTTTATTACTAGCTGTTGCAACATTCAACTTACGTCTTTACTCCGCTGAATAAAAATCTGTATAAAATCGGTTTCGCAATTTAAACTAACAATGATAATGGGTTTTAAAACAAGACCAATATTGTATTTGTAGGACTACCCAATACTAAGAAGACGTTGTTTCGCAAAATTGATAAGAACTGTGCTTTGACAATTTTTTAAAATCTAGAAATTAACAATTGTGTTTAAAACCTTTCAGCCCGACTCGTAATAAAATTTCATGACGATCGGACAACCCGTTTTTGATTTATAGAATTTCAAAAACAGCGATCGTTTGCAAAACTCTAAAGAATTGCCACTTTTTTTCTGTTCTCACGACGATAGAAAATATAAGGCACACTCGAAAAAAAAATGGTAAGCATAGATGAATGGAGAATTGAATAAGCTAAATTTTGGTATAACTCGTTTGTATCTAGGTCTACTGGTTAATTTTTAATTGGAGTCTAAACTCTAGCATCTACAATTTTGAATCCGACTGGAGAGGAAGAGTCTACACGCAATAGGAGAGGCAGGTTGCAACATGCACGTTTCTTTTGTTTGTTTGCGACACGCAAAGCTTCGGAAAGAAACGCAAACTTCAAATTTTGGTTTCGCGATTCTTTCGAGCTTGTCAGTTGCGTGTCGCTCGGACTGTGTCCAAATACATTTCAAAGCCACTTAGATGACAGAGCTTACCGAATGTTCCGGGTTCCTAGTTTTAACAAAAGAGTTAGAAAATGAGATGTAAAATAAAAGTACTACATCTATTCTATATATATAAAAATGGATGTATACGTGTGTGTGTGTGTGTGTGTGTGTGTGTGTGTATATATGTTTGTTCTGGCATAACTCTCGAACGTCTGGAGCAATTTCAACCAAACTTGGTACACGTATCACTTGCAATCTGGAAATAATATTTTGGGGGTAAGACACCCCTGGCACCCCTAGGGGTGGGGTGCAAAGGGGTGACATGTAAAAATAATCGAGATCGACCGATATTAAATTCCGCACAAACAGACATCCGTGACTCTATGCAATCCCGCACAACGACAGTGTTTCTCGGGTTGTCTAACATTTAGGCTGTGCTGCGCATGGAATCCAAAGTTTCCGTGACACTCCCAATGCGGTTGAACGTCAAGTTCATCACCTATCGGCATGAGAGGGGTGAAAAATAAAATGCCACGAATGACCTAGATTAGTGTCGAATCCATAGTTTTCGGAGTCGCTAACTTAATTGGTGAAATTCACGATCAAATTTAAAATTTGTTACATTTTACACTATAGTTAGAATTCATTATTTTCCTGTTTAATACAAGATTGGAATAATTAAAAACCCGGGCAACGCCAGGTAATCAGCTAGTAAATTATAATATACTTATAACTTGTGAGATAAATACAGCACTACAAATTGTACAGTCACCGACAATAAAAATGGGACACGTAGATCGTGAAATACTCGCTTCCCTGCAAGGCGTTTGTGTGTTGCCTAAATCTACGGCGTTGGTAGAAGTTGCCATTGCAAATTTGCTATTAAAATCCAATTATCGCCTTAGAGTTATGCAACACACATACCGCCTTGCAGGGGAGCGAGTATTTCACGATCTACGTGTCCCATTTTTATTGTCGGTGACTGTACCAGGGTGGCCACTCTAGGACCATGATAAAATTCAAGTATAATTCCGGTTTTCAAGGCGAACTTTCCAAATATTCAAGGGTAAGAGCAGATGTTTTACCTTACGTAATTACCGCCCCTCACCACCCACACGCATTCACACAAGCAATATTGTATATTAACAATATAAAGGGTCTGTGCGATTCCAATGTATCTAATTGAATTCAATTAAACGGTATATATATATATATATATATATATATATATATATATATATATACACACACACACGATAAAATATTTAATTTGAGGTGCGGAGTTTACATTTACCATTTTACATACATAGACTCGAAATACATATACAAACACAAACCACATATGTTACGGGATATATTAATCTTCGAAAATTTGTTATTTGAATAAGAATTTCAAACTCAAATTTACCTAATCAACTTCAAGATATCTTATCTTGCAATGCATTTCCGTGTCAGATAGATTGTTCTGTAAAGGATTACTAATGAAGTAAACGGATTGAGTGAATTCTGTTTTACTTTTCACGCAGTTTTCTTTCTTTTTCCTTCCTCGATAAAATAGAAGCTAAATTGTGAAAATCTTACCTCAGGGCATTTGGATTAATAAAAGTTGCAATTTTTCAAATCTATGTAGAAAAATTCACGTAGGATTCTCGAAGCCAATAATTCACGCATAATTCCCGGAATTCAAGGAGTTCCCGGTGAGTAGCCACCCTATGTATATCAGTTTTATCCACACATAAATGAAGGCCTGTTGTGAAACGCTGTGTTGGAACGGAAATCAACCCCCCCCCCCTTCCCCGCCGCTACTCATTTTTGGGGAGAACAAGTGAAAAAATCATCCGCGCCCTCTCCAGGGCATAAACCTTCTGATGAAACCCATTATTTTGGATTTCTGGAGAAATTGGCTTGAAATAGAATCTTCCCGTAACACACCCTTCCCCCTCCCCTCCCCATGAAGTATCTAGACATCATATCCAGGCAATGAAAGTTCTATTTTTATCTCGCTCTGGACGCAAGATAGCGGTGCGAGTTTTCAAGAAATTTCTCGTCTCAGATGCTAATACCACCTTAAGTAAATGCATAATTCGTTGTCTATTTTTAGAACAACCAACCTGAGAAAAACTGTTCTTACAGTTAAAAGAACGTACCATGTGCAATGGGATCCATGAGTATTACCGTGCAAATTGTCCATCACCATGTTCGTGCACTTTATTTGACCCAATGAGAGATTCAAGATTTAAAATAAAACTCAAAACAAGCTGTTGACAAGTTCTGCACCAGCATACATGAAAATCCATCGCTCAAAAAAACAGGATGTAAGAGAAAAATTAATGAAAATAGTCATGGACAATTTGCACGGTAATACTCATGGATCCTACAGAATGACGTACTCGTGGCAACGTTGTGTATCACTATTGCCTATAGAAAAGCGAATGCGGAAGTCACTAGCGCCATCAAACGGTTGGATGACAACTTTACGTTACAAAACCATGGACAAACCATGGCTTTACGTTTAGTCAGCTGCTGATATTAAACTCTAAAGTGATTCTTTTAAATTTCTTCAAATTATACTGTAGAACATATCGTTACGTATCCCTCATTTTCATTTTCGAGTTACGTGTAGCTAGGCAGCCTGACAGGAAGTATAGGAAAGTGTTAACTTCAGCACCAGCTCAGCGAAAAGCATTCGCCAATATTTGCAAAGGAAAATTGATGAGAGAGAAAAAGGGGAGGAGTTTTGATGAGGAGTGAGGCAGGTTGGATCTGGCTCGGGAGAGAGACGGGGAGTTGGTCTTGGGGGTTTGAAGAGAACAGGAGAGGTTTTCAGGAGTAAGAAGAAGGGAGTTTTGAGATTTGGAGAGAGGAGAGTGAGTTGGATTTTGAAGGAGATTGAGGCTGGATGCGGACTTTCAGAAACTTGTGTGGAAGTGGAGTGCAGCGAAGCTGAGTGAGAATTTGAGAGGCGAACTTCAGCAAGCAAGTGACAGTTACTATAGAAACTCTCCGGTCCACGATTCTAAAGAGAGACAGGTAATATGCTTTTCTAATGCCATCCTTTGCCAATGCAGACTTAAGGTCAAAGTAACCCGAATAGGGTTTTATATATATTTAAGTTTATTCTGGTACCTCCTGCAGCTAGCAGATGCAGCCAAGCGAGAGCTTACGAGCTACCGCTAACCCCAAATAGTATAATATCTTTAATCTAAAAGGCTCCAGGTCTGATCCCCGAACCTTTCGAGGTTCACACACTCAGTAAAAGTGTGTCACAAGACGTGGTAGAGGTGCGATTTGGGCCTCTCATCCATTTCCTTTCCGGAAATGCGATGAGAATAGACCGTTAATTTTCCACGTAATGGTGGTATCAGCCTTCATTTATATCATCTTGCACTAAATGCAACTGGCATTTCTTTGCCAACCCAAGAGAGTGATGATATTGTGGAAAACTAGTCGCACACTTTAACAGCAACCCATTTTACTAACTGGAACTTAATTTTTCTCACATTTCACTTCTTGAGTGTTTTGCACTCTTAACGCCACTTAATGTTCTCACAAATTGCATTCATTGTTCTAAATTTATATTGGTGACCACGGCAAATTATTTCATTTTTGACAGCGACGTCGTGATAGTTAATGATGTGGAATGTTCAGTTTAGATTATTGTGACGAATTAGATGCCACACTAGATAGAATCCAAGCTTTGGCAGAGAATGTGGTTGGCGGAGAATCCAGTTTTGTAAATACTCAACCATCTGCGTCCTCCACTCCAATAAGGCGTAGCCCTGTATTTACCCGTAGCCGGGCTAGACTTTTGCCTGTTAGCACCCCAGTTCGAGTCCCGCCCAGAACTATGGCATGCACAGGTTTTATTAACCCGTTCTTGTTGGACGGCTTACAGTTCCAAGGCACGGCCGGAGAAGATGCAAATAAATTTTTTGATAGAGTGGAGAGTTTAGCTCTACTTAATGATTGGGATACCCCGAAAAAACTACAAGTTTTGCCGGCTCTTTTACATGGGCCAGCCTTAAGATGGCACCAAGCATGGGTACAAACTATGGGAAATCAGGCCATTACGTATGATCTCTTTAAATCTAAAATGATTGAAGAGTTTACCGGATCCATAGACAAGCTGCAATTAGAAGAGCGCATTAAGCATAGGCTACATCGAGACGACGAATCAGTGTCGGACTACATAAGAGATAAGCAGCTTCTCTTATGTAAAATGGATCCGAACATGCCCATCAGTAAACAAATAAAACATTTGTGTTTGGGTCTTCAACCTGAATACATTCGCGAAACTTATAAGAAGGAATATGCTTCGGTCCCTGAGCTCTTGCGAGATTTAAAGCAATTCGAAAAAAATTCAGTTTTTGATCAAACAGAGAAAAATCCAGGAGTTGATGTCAGAAGCTCACAAAGGTTCATTGTTCTATCCTGTGAATGAATTGAAACTGCCATGTGCGCAACAGCTCCCCTTTCACAACACGCCGGCGAGACCTTGTGAAACACCACGTTCTCAGGCCCATCCCGACCTCGAGAAGCGTGTCACCGCCATGCAGGCTGAACTGGATTCTTTGAGAGTACACAACGTTGTACCTTCAAACCCAGGACCTTCGACCCCGGGACCTTCGTCTCAGGAGACAGGTCTCGAAGCTCAATTAAAGAGTTTATCTCTTAAGATGGATGAAATGGTGAACGCCCAGAATAAGCAGGACAGGCATACACAAGACACCCGACATAACTTCACACGTTATAATAATTATGAAGGTCAATCCTATAGAGGTAACAATAGAAATAACAGAGGTTATTTTGGCCGTGGTAATGATAATTTCCAACAAAATTGTTATCGTCGGAACAGACATTATCAGACCCCCAATCGCGGCCAGTGGCGCAATGGAAATTCGCGCTTTCATTCTTCGCGTAATTTTTCGCGGGGCCGGGGCACGACCGGTGATCGGGGCGACCGGGGTTCGACCGGTGACCGCCGTGAGGGGCAGAGATGTGATATTTGCAATTATCCCAATCATGATTCGTCTGTCTGTTTTCTGAATAGAGACAATTTAAACGACTAGGGACTGTGCATAAAGGAAACATATGCCCAGCAAATGTTGTAGGTCGTACGTTGACAGTTTCCACTTTTCAAAATGCTGACTTAATTTATGTAAATGGTAAAGTCTGTGGTACGCAGCACAAGTTCCTTTTGGATAGCGGATCTCAAATTAGCGTTATAGGAGATATACCAGCGCCCGCCCATACCCCAAGATTTAAAATTAATACAATAGTTCAAGGCGTCACTAATGGGCAACTCCAAATCAATGAAATTGTAATTTTGACCTTTTCTTTTAATGGACATTCTTTCAGACACCCATTCAGATACATTCCAAAATTTTCGCATGGCATTATATTGGGGAATGATTTCTTAAAGAGTCACAAGGCAAATCTTGATTTTCAGTCCAACAAACTTGTTTTAACACGTTTTGGTACTCCTCCCAGAAACCGTATCCAGAGGGAAAGTGGTAAACCTTTTGCTGTGTCCGTGAAAGTTTCAAATATGCTACAACACCTTTTACGACCAGAATTTGTGGCACCTAAAAAGATTAGAGTAAAACCTAGATCTCACTTATGCATTCCCGTGAAATTAGTTAATACTCACGATAAGGCTAGGAATCTTTTAGAACCAGATCAACAATTTCAGACTAAATCCGGCTTGCTAATCCCCCGGGCTCTTCTCAACTCGGATTCACCCCTGATTTGGGTAACCAATCCACTTATGCATAACATTATTATTAAAAAGGGGACAAGACTAGGACAGGCCGAACTTTGGCACCCTCTTTGCACTCGTGACAGCTCTAGCCAGTGCACGGACGCAAGTAGGGAAAGTTTAAGTGAAATCTATGTTCAGAAAGAAAGTTTTGGAGAAAGTACTAAAAATGCACAGGTTAATATCACAGCAGAATCACAACAACCCAGTGGCGTGCAGCCCGACGTCACTACACTTGACATTAATCCCGAACTGCAACCCGAAGAGAAAGAACAATTGCTACAATTACTGCACAAATATAAACAGGTTTTTTCGTGGTCCGAAGACGATATGGGAAAAGCGACAAATTATGTGCACAAGATCAGGCTAAAGGATGATTCAGATTTTCATTTGCCACCTTATCAAGTGCCGATTCATCTTCGTGCGCAGCTTTATGATCAAGTTGATACTTTGTTACGGCAAGGCGTAATTCGTCCGAGCACCTCACCCTTCAATTCTCCTGTATTTTTAGTTCGTAAAAAAGATGGTGATTACAGATTACTCCAAGATATGAGATTTCTCAATTCACGTACTGTCTTTGACGCGCTTTCGATAAATAATCTCCAGGAAACGCTCTACAACATGGGTGGCAAGCGGTACTATACTTCGTGTGATCTCCGCAGCGGATTTTTTCAAATACCATTATCGGAGAATTCAAAACAGTACACAGCATTCACAATTCCTGGGAAAGGTCACTATGAAATGCAGTATGCTGTACAAGGCCATATTACATCTCCAGCAGCGTTAACCCGCTGCCTTCAATTGGCTTGCTCTGGCTTAAATAACGATCATTTTTCATCCTACATGGATGATCTCTTCTGCTATTCCGACAAATTTTCAGATATGTTAACAACACTTGAACGGCTATTTCAATGTCTGATTGCTGCAGGATTACGCCTGGCCCCACACAAATGTCATTTTGCATATTTTCAAATTATGGCACTTGGGCACAAGATTGGAAAGCATGGCTTTTCCGTGTCTGACAAAATAATTGACTCCATCACCAACTATAAAGTTCCAACTACTACAAAGCAGGTCCGACGTTTTTTAGGACTTTGTTCTTATGTCCGAAAATTCATCAAATCCTTTTCAGAAATAGCTGAACCACTACAAAGATTGATCGGTAAAAACAAGAAATTCGTATGGACTGACGAGCAACAAGCAGCCTTCGAGAAGTTAAAACATGCACTAATTACAGCCCCGGTTCTGTTACCATACAGCCCCGGCAAGGAAACGCGTCTTTATACCGATGCAAGCACAAAGGCGATTTCTGGCGTTTTAATGCAGCCTAACGCCCAGAATGAATTCCAACCTATCGCATACTGTAGTCGCACGTTAAAAGAACATGAAAAGAAGCTAGGAATAATTGAATTGGAACTTACTGCAATTCTATATGCTTTTAAAAGCTTTAGATTCTACTTACTTGGCAGGGAGTTCGATTTATTTACAGACAACCGAGCTATTACCTATATTCGCACATCACGTCATCTTTCTGCTAAACTTTTAAGGTGGTCTTCCATTCTCGAAGAGTACAATTATACTGTATCACACTGTAGATCTACTCAAAATATAGCAGATTCACTTAGCAGAGAGTGTGGCAATTTGCCTGCCGACAACGAGCCAGAGTTGCCAGAACCACGCATGTTTTTATTGCAGGATACCACTGTGGACGTCGCCTCACACCAGCGTGCAGATTCATTTTTTGGTGATATTATTAAAGTTTTGGAAAGCCCAGAAGACGGAAATGTGGACATTTCGCCAGCCCTTCAAAGACAAGCGTGCTCCTACACACTGGAAAATAATTTGCTATATAGGCAACATAAAATGGCAGGTGGATCTCGTAAACTACTATGTATACCCCGGTCCTTGCAAAAATCGGTTGTCGAATCGATTCATTGTTCTCCTATAGGTGGAGCTCACTTCGGCTTTACCAAGACGTATCATAATGCTCTTTCTAGATTTTATTTCCCTTTCATGAAGAATCTCATACAGAAAATTGTCAGGGAATGTATTGTTTGTCAGCAGCATAAGAGGCCTGTCGGATTCCCAAATGGCGAGCTTTTAACCTTCCCCCCACAAAAACCTTTTGAGAGAATTGCGGTCGATTTTAGCGGCCCCTATCCTGCGAGTGGCATGTTACGCCACAAGTATATTTTAGCGTGCTCAGATTTTGCGACCCGTTTTCTCATTGGCAAGGCGGTATCCGACGTTTCAGCTGCGACCGCTGCTGATTTTATTTACGAGGAAGTAATACTTAAATTTGGCTGTCCGATAGACATCACTACGGACAGGGGAACAGGATTCACATCCAAAGTATTCCAGGAATTAAACTCTAGAATGGGGATACAGCTTAAGTTTGCGCCCGCTCAATTCCACAATAGAATCGGGATTATTGAAAAATCACATGGCACTTTGCAACAGATTCTCAAGAGATTTGTCTCGAGCTCACACTGTAACTGGAGCGATTACTTGCAACCTGCTATTTTTTCCTGTAATATTAGCAGGAATGAGAATTTGAAGAGTTCACCATTTTTCCTACTTCACGGCTTTGAACCCCGGACTCCGGCGGAAGCGGCTCTCCACGCAACACCGTGTGACCACCCGTCCAACGAGACGAAGATACGCATCCTGGAAAAAGCACGTTTATCAGCCGCCGAATGCCTACAGAAACGATTCAAGGAGACGAAGAAATACTACGACAAACGGCATAAGTCTGTGAACTTCAATCAAGGGGACCAGGTCTTGATATTTGATCCTACAAACCGCATTGGCGGGGCGCGATGTTTCAGTAATATTTTCCGCGGTCCTGCTACAATTTTAGAAAAAATAAATCCCAACACATACAAGGTGGAATTCACGAACAAGCGGGGTAAAACCGTCATCGATGAAATTGCTGTCCAACGCTTGAAGATTTATCACCCACCTTCAGATGGAGATGGCGACGAAGATCTGCCCATAACGGAAGAAGGGGAGCAAATCGAGGATTAAAAACAATGCATGTACGCGCGTTATCTCGTCATACAGGTTTTACAACATCCTTTTCACTTAAAGATAAAATACGAGTAACATTTCTATACCTTTTCATTTGTTAATAAATTTTATGTGTGAATAATCAATTGTTACTAACCAAACGGTTGTCACTAAGTGAAATATTCAGTCATGCACACTAAATTACATCGTCAGATGAAAGCAACATTGACTTTCAACAACACGGATATATATATTTTCTGTAATGCGCATCGACACCAGGAGTTTATTTAGTAACTACACAATACTATAATAGTAGTGATACGTACGAAATATATTTTAATGCGCCTTTTGATTATCCTTTCTCCAGTTACCCAGGGATCCCAATTAACTGGTGAAAGTACCTTTCGTTATCGACGAAATGGCATAAGATGTAGGTCTCCAGAAGACTTTAGTTATATTTTTCAAATAAATGTGCTAAGCACATATAAATAATGAAATGTGAACATAAGATGTTCCACTGTAATTTTAGTGTTAGAGAATTTTCATGGCTGAACAACATATTCACATATTTATTAGCGTCGATTTTTTTATTTCCAGATCATCGGATTTACATCTTCCAAACTTTTTTCCTTTTACCCGCCTCTAATAATAAATTTTATAGTGCAAAAACAGAATAGGATTACTTATATTTAAGAACCGAATAGGAAACGCACAGCTACGGTATCTTTTGCAAATATATATATAGAGCTCATAGCACGCCTAATTAACGATAATTTAGTGTACTAAGTGGTCAAGAATGGATTGCAACCATCCTACTATGAATAGTTTGGGAGTACTTATAGTATTATATAATAATTTCCCATCAGTTCAGGCGTTATCATTTACAGAGATATTTTCAGAAGCGTTCCAATTCCCGTATGTAATCTGTACCAGTTTGCTCATTGCGACCTTTGTTATATGTTTTATTTTAGTAATTATTTTACTCTGTTCTCGTTTTTATCGCTCTAAGCCTGCAACAAAGAAGCTTCAAGTACAAGACATTGTGGTACTACATGACATAGCTAGCGAAGTTAACTCAGAAATGAATCATGTTTATGATAATGTTTGCATGGAACTAGAAACAAACACCCAGGGGATAGTACCACTAAACCCTTCTCCAATACCATTTGTTCAGATTGAGTGTAGACAGCACCCTGCTCCTCCCACCTGTGCTCCTGACAGACAGTTACCTGACGTAATGGATGAAGGTGTTACTGAGCCTTATTTAATACCAATTTCTGTTACCATCCTAGCTCAGGATCAACCCATTGCTTTTGTCCATCACGATATGTATGATGATTTATAATTGATTTACGTGCCAATATAAATTGTTTCTAATTTTTTTTCATTGTGATAAATTTATAGTTTCCATTATGTCTACACCCCACATTTGCACTATAGTTCTTGGTGCACGGTCAAGTACACATTTCTGCAAGCGTCGTCACGTTTCTCTTTTCCTTACAATTTTTTTTTCCTCTCTCAACCCCCCCCCCCCCCTCCTAGTACCCAGCGGAGAACCGCAAGAACGCAATAACTCACATTTTCTTGCAAGTTAATTTCCTCCATTCCGTTTTACCAGCGTTAGTTAATTCCAGCAAACTCTGACGGCTGCGATTCAGCGTTCCCATACACCCAGTAACCTTGGACAGTTCCGGCCGAAGGTGAAAATTGATACAATGACAGGATTGCAATATGACAATGCACAATAGCTAACCCCGCTCCTTTTCCAAGGAACTGACTCTGAGCAGAACAATGCATCTCTTGTTACCTTTTCCTGACTTCGCATAATCTGTTGCCTAGCGGCGACTGTATTGGTCTCGCAGCCGGACAAGATCGAACCATGTTCCAGCATGCTTAGCTTTTAGAATTTCCCCACCCCAGAATTTTTACGAAAATTATCCTGACGCCACAAATTTCTTGCAATTCAAGTTATCACTCGCATTGACGCTGCGGTCGAAATTTTATTTACTAGTTGGCGATTATAATTCATCATTATTTCCAACGAACTGTTTCAGTACTCATAATGATGGCTGGCCTGTTCCAATGCCTTCGTGCGTAAATGAAAGTGACTTGCCAGAGATATTTAAATATCTTATTTTTACATTCGTAGAATTATACTCAAAAGCCCACAGGCAGACTTAGGTTCATATTACATTTACAAATTCAAATGACATTTTTAAGAGACGACGTACCTGTAAATTTAATCAATTTCTTAAACCGTCGTGTGTTTTATTACCTTTGGCTAATTGCAACGCACATCACGACGCATATTGCGACGGTACGCGAATTTCATACCGGGGCTTGACCGTGACGGTCGCTACCCGTGTCCCAGTCAGGCGCGTATCGTCCGGACCGTTGTGGATTCCCCACAACAGCCCGTTTTGGCTTAATTAGCCTTGATTGAAATTTTTGATTGATTTTTTTGTTTGTTTCATTTTTTTTTCCACGCCTACATCTCTTGGTCATATGAAATGCAATTTACACCTAGCAACCGCCTCAATTTTGCAAATTTACTGATGAGTCTCATTCTCCTTTGTTTCAGACACGAAGCGAGGATGCCTTACTTCGGTTGGATTATATTCCTTCTATCCCTCACCATTCCCCCAACCTTGCCCTTAACGACGTCAGATGAGCGCGATTCGATGTTTATTCAATCACTTGGCTTGCACTATGAAAAACAAAGTCTACTGATCCATACTCACCGCAACATATATACCACGCTTAATGTGCATCTAGATGTGAACATTGACATCAAAGACCCCGCCGACTGCCCTCATGGGTCTCAAATTGCCGCTCAAGCCCACGCAAAAATTGACACTTATTTACTTGAAATTTCCAATTATTTTCCTTGCCGTTTTGTGGTCGGTGACACGAGACCCCATTGTAGTTTAACTCCAAACATTTCATCTGACGCTCAGCCTAGGAATAAACGTTCCTTAATCCTAAATTTACTGAACCTATTTAGCGCGGGTATGTCAATTTATAATACTTTCTCTATCCATCACCTTCAGTCCTCGGTACAAACACTCGCCGAAAATCAACATGAGATCTCTGCAGAACTCACACGTATGAAACAAGATGAACTGCGTACCTTTGGTATAGTTAACAACATTTTATTGATCCTTAAACGTTCAATTTTGGATTTGCAGAAAAATTTAATGGCCAGGTTCTGCGATTTGTACACAGCGGAGCGTCATATTTTGTCCCTTCTCCAAACAGCTGGAATTTTTGAGCGTGTAGATTTTCTCATAGCCGAAATAGCAACCAATAAACTATCATATCATATGATATCTCCCCATTGGCTGCGCACTTTTATAAATTTACATCCTGATTTCAAAAACACTCTGTATACGACAGACGTTGGTTTGTTCTACACTTTGTCCAACGTATATCTTATTAATTACGATATGACTTCACGTTCCTTCCATTTATTAATGGAAACTCCTTATCTATCATTAAATTCCATTTCTCCAGTGTTCAGAGCAATCAATCTTGGCACCCTTCGACAGGACAAATGGTCACGAGTTAAAGTACCCGAACTGACTTATACAATCCAGCATAACGGCTCTCCTCGTGTAGTGGAAATTGTGGACAGTAGTTGTCAGTTCATTTCATTTTTATATATATGTAGACACGCCGAATTGTCAATCCAGGAAAACGTTATTTGTCTTCAGAATTTGGTTTACCATAACTCTACAACTTCCTGTGCAATGGAAATAAAATCTCATACTGGCCCCGAGCTACAACGAATTCGAACACGGAATGGTGTTCTGATCTCTGGTAAAGGACAATTTAAACTGTCTCAAATTCTTCATGGCAATGTCAATAGTCAAACCACGGTGTCTGTATTGGAAGGAAATTCTGTGTTTTTGCATTACAATGACTTCGATCAACTTATTTTTGCTGATGAAATAATTCACACTCGCCAATCGCTGGACACGACTGTCAAAATGACAGATGTTAATCTACCTTTTAATTTGTCTCTCAATTTTTCTGACATCATCCTTCCGGATTGGACTGATATGAACTTAGCTTTACTGAAATTAAATCAATCTTTGGCCACAGATATCCCGTTACATGAGATCGTTTTCTCAAAATACTCAATCGCCATATTCCTTCTGGTCGTCTGGAATTTTGCACTTACCGGCTATGCCTTATATCATTATTACATGAAGTGTCGTTCTTCAACTAGTACATAAGAATTTAACTTTCACTTATTACGTCACTGCAATTACCCTTCCGACAACCACATTTCTAACAATCACGGCTATATTCCAAATTTTGTTCCGATTCGCATATCTATTTTGCTTTCCCAAACCTCTGTAGATTTACGGACAATTATTGCAATTTTGTTAGCCTTCAATCAATATTTTCACCACGTTTACACTCCCGTAATGGTAAAATAATGTCTCACATCGTGAACCTTCACATCTTTAGCATAACAGTTATTTAAAATTGATTTACATTCTTTATTGCTTTTTATTATTAGTTATTATATTTTATTTGACATTAGGCCCCATTTTTAGTGATTTTGTACCTTTATTTGAATGGCATACTCTGGGTTATTGTGATTTTAAAGACTGTATTTTGAAACCTTTCCCTGTTCCTTTTTTTTTTCATTGGCCACCTCATTCCTATCCTCACCTAATTATGTCTCGTATCTCCATGACGTCTACATCGCATAGCAGAGATTTCCTGAGACGCCTTCAACATTGGAATTCTACGCGCCGGCGACCTTCAGAGAGCAGCTCCATTTACCATCGCCTCTCAGTTCGTGGAGTCAACAATTTCAGTTTTCACCCGGCATACATAAACCCGCCGAGTACTTCGCATTACCTCCTCGAACTCAGGACTGCACAGCGACCGTCGGCCGATGGGATTTGTGCTAGCCACCAGAGCACACCTTCAGTTTTCTCCCATTTCTACGCTCTGGCCCTCAAGATGCAGCGGATACACGCCCCTTTTTCGCAAAAGTACTGTCTATATTTCCGCTGGAACTCCAGTCAGAACTACATTCCAGCTCAAAGTGATGCAACGGATGAAAACTTTTCCCGTCATGGGTCCCAGCCTATAAGTTTCAAGTGGCCAGAAGAAAACACGACACCTTACCCCATCTTCAGTATCCTTCGATTTGGTTACCATTCAGACGCCCGTACGCAGCAAGACCAGCTTTACTTTCATGTACGGTCCCCACCACAAGTGTGTTACCATCTTCGAGTGCAGGCATATGCAACCCGCCAAGGACACATACTTTAGCTGTTACTTCTACAGCAAGGCAGTCTTTACGAGACTAGGTTCCCTAGTCCGGTGAACAGCATTCTCCCCTGGATGATTAATTTTACAGTACAGTTAGCAGCACAAATTAACCCAACTGTTTCTTCCTTCTGTTCACCCGCCGATCTTCAAGATTTACCCCCCACCCCTCATCAAACGTCCCTCACCCAGAATTTTACATCCAGTGGTACAATCATGAACACTTCTCGTTCCTTAAGCTACAAAAGGACCGATATTCTCACGTGATGATTGGGATGTAAATTTTGACACCCTCTTTCCGGTTTTCGCAGTTGCAAACACTTTTGCACGGACTCCATGGAATGCAGTGGATAATACACGCAAGTGCTTTCGCGTATCTTCAGAACATTCCGGACTTTACATCGGAACTTTTACGCCATACAGCAAGGACTGTAGGATTACCTTTTTTAATAACCAATATATATACACATATAATGGACATTTGATTTTAATATTCCACTCATTATGTATTTGTAGTGGACTAAGTTGTTTTTTTTCTTTACTTATCACGTGTGTATTCAAATATCTACTCATATTTAATGGACGGTGTTGGACAATTTTGGTATTTTAATACGTAATGCACTATAGCATTATTCACTATAATATGATATCTTTTCAACAATCTTTTTTTTCTCTCATTTTTATTGGAAGATGGTACTTATATCTTCTATACATATATTATTCTCTCACAGAGATTCAATGGACGGAGAAACTTGCGTGTGCTTCGATACAATATATATTCACCAGGATCCTCTTATATTAGTGCAAATTGTCTTGCAATTTATTGTGGCGTGAGCAGTTGCTCCCATATTCCTAGTGCTTTGGTGTTAGCCCCCCCACATGCTTAGTGGGTGGAGCCACAACTTATGGCTTTGGCCATTCTGACGTCAGTTCAGCAGACTAGTGATAAGCAACTCCTCTCGTGGGAGGATTGGTCGAGTTCAGTGGTGTGTGTGTCTGACGTATCAAACATAGTTCTCTGACCCGAGCTGACATTACCGCTTAGCTCGTGTTGATAAACATTTCTTGGAAGCCAATGTATGCGTGCTCAGCATAAATATTGTAGTACGCACGCGTTCATTTCATTCATGCAAGAGACGAACGAAATATGGCATTGGACTTCTCATTTTTGATTGCCATCTCGGCTTTTAATTTTAGTTTGCTCCCACAGAGCTTTTGTCTTGATCTTCGATAGTCCAAATTAGATTACGACTTGACACCTGTCAACCGAATCTAATTTTGACTGCATTTTTTTCCCCTTCCCTTTAGTTTTAGAGTTAGTCTGTAGTGTTCATTTTCACTGATGTGAAATGTATTTTTATTTTTCTTCACTAAATAAATAGACCTTCTAAGGGACTGCATTGGCATAACCGGCACTGTACCTGCAACTTGTCTAAACGTTTTAAAATTCAAAGGAATTTTTTTCGCCCAGCTGGATACCGTTACGTATCCCTCATTTTCATTTTCGAGTTACGTGTAGCTAGGCAGCCTGACAGGAAGTATAGGAAAGTGTTAACTTCAGCACCAGCTCAGCGAAAAGCATTCGCCAATATTTGCAAAGGAAAATTGATGAGAGAGAAAAAGGGGAGGAGTTTTGATGAGGAGTGAGGCAGGTTGGATCTGGCTCGGGAGAGAGACGGGGAGTTGGTCTTGGGGGTTTGAAGAGAACAGGAGAGGTTTTCAGGAGTAAGAAGAAGGGAGTTTTGAGATTTGGAGAGAGGAGAGTGAGTTGGATTTTGAAGGAGATTGAGGCTGGATGCGGACTTTCAGAAACTTGTGTGGAAGTGGAGTGCAGCGAAGCTGAGTGAGAATTTGAGAGGCGAACTTCAGCAAGCAAGTGACAGTTACTATAGAAACTCTCCGGTCCACGATTCTAAAGAGAGACAGGTAATATGCTTTTCTAATGCCATCCTTTGCCAATGCAGACTTAAGGTCAAAGTAACCCGAATCATGAGAGTTGCCATTTTATAAAGGGTTTTATATATATTTAAGTTTATTCTGGTACCTCCTGCAGCTAGCAGATGCAGCCAAGCGAGAGCTTACGAGCTACCGCTAACCCCAAATAGTATAATATCTTTAATCTAAAAGGCTCCAGGTCTGATCCCCGAACCTTTCGAGGTTCACACACTCAGTAAAAGTGTGTCACAAGACGATATTATGTATTTGTTTTACATTTGATTTATATTGTAAAATATTGAAAGAAAGATTTTCATAATTTTCATTTTAAACATCGAGCAGTAGTTTCTCCTACAATAAGTGTTTCTCGGCATTTTCAATTTATTTGAAAGAAAAAACTGTAAATGGGTTTATTGCTGATGAATAGACCTCGGATTTCAGGTGTTTAACCTATTTTTCCATTGCAGGTATGTAAGAAATAGTAAGCTATGTCAGCGTTGAAGTTTTATAGTGCCCAAAAAAAAAAAATTGCTTGATAGAATCTATTTTATATTTATGCGCCTAAATCAAGTCTTTTTTGAGGTTTTTATATATTTTTAAAGGTTTTACAGGATTTTTATGTCACACAGAGGCATTTGCTTTGTTTGGTCACGAAAAAATTCAATGACGAACGTGTTTGAAACTTACTCTCTGTCGATTTCCCTTCCTCCAAGTCCATGGTGATTTTTCAAAGCTATAAACAAAGCAAAATGTCTGGTGCTACTCTTACCTGTACAATTCAAAGTGATCTTGCTTACTTTCACGTCACTTCGGTGCTTTGTAGCATTCACGCCTTGCAAACTAACATTTCAGCATTGAAGTTTTCAACACTAACTATGTTTTTGTTGAAAAAAAAGATGATCCTCACAGACAAAATTACGGAGTTTGACTGTGGATAATATGAAAGAGGATTGTTGCCTAACTATACGGCGAAGAGTGGATTTTAATAGCAAATTTCCAATGGTATGTTCTGTCATCGCCGTAGGGTTAGGCAACACACATAACGTTATGCAAGATAGTGCGTATTTCATGATATAAGTGTCCCATTTTCATTGCCTGTGACTATACCTAATCAGTATTTTTCAAGACATTTTGAACTACATACTTTAAGTTTTTTTAAACCTACTTCAGGATTTTTTTAGCCTAACGTAAGATTTTTAGGACCTATTTTAGGATTTTTAGAACCTATTTTAGGGTTTTTCGGACCTATTTTAGGATTTTTAGAGCCTATTTTAGGAACCTAAAAGCACACCTTTTAGAACCTAAAAATCCGAGGTATACTTATGATGAAGTAAAGCTTTCATTAAATTCTTTCATCCATATATTTAATGGAAACAATCCAGTTCACGGAAACGTGCTGAACACTTAACGATTCACGAAACTTGGCATACGTATATCTTGTGAAAGATTAGAGACTACAGTAATACCACAGATAAACGTATTATAAGCAGATATGGAACTCAGGCAGCAAACCTTCTGCGCTTTAAAATACTGTATGAAAGAAGTTCTAGTATCGACCGCTGGGAGGCACCACTCGCACTTTATACTTTCACTTAGGGATAAAACTATTTAGAACAGTTTGCGAGGATCTTCGAGGAGAAAATTGTTTTCCGTTGTAGCTATTCCGTGCCCCCTGGTGTGAGGAGGCTGATTCATTCGTTGACCTGTGCGGAATGTCCAGCCTGAGCAAAAAGTGTGAGTGCGCCTCTCAGAGAGAATTGACACCGAAGAAACACGCGACATGCAACACGAAACACGTGTCGCTTGGAAGCCAACACTCAGTAATCAATGCAACCTTTCGAACCGAAGAGACACGGCAAGATGCACGTGTCGCGTGTCGCTTACGTGCCTCTCGGACTGTGCCGTTTTCTCAATACCGTGCATCGTGTTGCTTCAGTTTGTTGTTCGCGCATGCGCAGCGAATGCTTCATTCCAACGAGCTGTATTTAGATTCTAGAAGAGAGCCCAACTGGCATTATGTTTATCCTCAAATGTGTTGATATAATAAAGTATCGATATGTACAATGTTTTAACAATGTTTTAAGATTTAAACACAACGTTCATTTCGCTTTATCAAGTTTTTTGATGCAGTTATCTATCGGCTGTAATTTGCCTTCAACATCGTGAAAAGATTTTTGGCCATTTACCTGACTGCTTTTATTTGAAAAAGTCAGCTTATGGAGGCACTTTAGTCCAAAATATATTTTTCAACATGGTAAAGTACTCTAGTGCATTGTTTTTCAACCACCGGGCCGCGACCCGATGCCGTGTCCTCGTATCAACTATACTGAGCTGTGAAATGTTCGGCTGAAACTGGTTGACAACTATCATAATCCCAATATCATATTTCAGTTGTGAGTTTTCGTTTTTTAAGTCCATTTTATGCACAAATAGACTAATCAGAACTGGATCTGCCCGGTGCCTCCCCGGTTATCGAACCCGGGATCACTTAATTACAGGAGACGACGTTACCACTTTGTCTTCCATATTTTTATATTTGTCAACAATCCTACACACGTAATCAAACTATTATTCCTCTTTATGATTATGCTAGAATTTATTTATCAATATTTAATTTCATAGGTACATGTTAATTCATGCATAAAATCTTAAATACTGTAAAGATTTACGAGGACAATTCTTCGGCTAAGGGCATTAACTTAAAAAAAAATACCGTGACATGGTTTCACGAAGGTTGAGAACCATTTCTCTAGTGTTTAGGTATTCGCTTTATTCAGGCTGAAAAGTCTAGCGTATACAGTTTGAGGTCAGTGCATATTATTTCTCAATTTTCTCATGCACAACATGCCTCTCCCAAGTTTCAACAACTTGCACAAATTTTACAACGCAATTTGCATGTCACAATGTCTCTTGTTATTTTCGAGTGACTAATAAACTGATTAATGCAATTATATCGGTACCATCATGCAAACTGAGCAAAGAAACCAAGTGTCGCTTGCCGCGTGCATCTTGTCTCTTCGGTGTGAAACAGTCGTGTCGCGTGTTTCTTCGGTGTGAATTCTCCCTCAGCGGTCGATACTAGAACGTCTTGCAGACAGCAATTTAAAGCACAGAAGGTTTACTGCCTGAGTTCCATATCTGCTTATAATACGTTTATCTGTGGTACTACCTAGAATCTCTGACACTTAAGATTACTTGATTTGGATTTTACATAGGTTTGTCTCGTCTCGAACGATCTGATCTCGAACCTTGAGACGAGACTCAAGACTTGTCTCGGAACCATTCAGTTCTCGAACACATAAACAATGTATTTTTTCCATCTTTTTTACCAACTCTAACACTCAAAAACGAGTTTAAAACTTCAACTTTTGAAGAAAAGGGAAGTTAAAAAGTAGGTCAATACGACATAATCCGCTGTGTGTGTATGTTGGGGGCTTTTAAAACAGAACACCATTTTCTCTTGCCCCTAAAGGTTCGAAAACCACCCTGCCTGAACGACCGAACGCCTAATGATGCATCCAAGAATTAGCTGGTATCCAATTAGCCTCGAGCATCCCCCCCCCTTCTCCCTTGTACGTTTACACTCGCTCCACATCATTTTCACTTCGCAATTACCTCCTGCATGGAAATCTGGAGCTTCCAGACTCTGGACAGTAATGAAACCCTGAAGAGCTTCGCTTGTTGACATCTCACATGTTCATACAGAGGCGAGAGGGGCAATAATCACTCTGTATCGAACCAATGTGTGTGTGTGTGTGTGTGGTGTGGTGGGAAATCAGTTTTTTTTTTGGTTCGAATATAGACTCCTTTCCTTTGATATCTCCGGACACCTTTGATCAGAACCGCAGTAAACTAACTATTTTAGGTCCTCTAATTTAATATTCGTTTGTTGTTTATTTTTTCTTAATGTCAGAAACGTTTCATCCCTGATATGGCAGTAAGTTCATATCATTCACTTGTAAAAGCAGGGATTTATAACAAATAATGAATTTTCCGGACCTATTTCTCAAAAACTACCATTCTGATGTAAAAAAATCAAATACTGCCATTTCAGACATAAAAATTCCCTTCCAATAGTAAAATTCCCTTGCAAATGCAGGGAAGGCAGGCAGATTCTCTATTTGGCCAAAAAAGTCCATTCTCGGAGCGGTTAGCACATCGCGCTGCGACGCCAGGGGTCCCGGGTTCGAGTCCCGGCCTGGGCATGGATGTTTGTGAGTGTCCATTCATCAATTTCATCATATCATCACTCATCCTCATCTTCGCAATTAGACAAAAGTGGCAGAAAAGCGAAGTAAAATAAACTAAATCAATAAAATCAATAAAAATCGAACATAAGAAAAATATTTCTTTGTCACATTCCCCCACAAAATGGTACTAACAAAGTGTTTTAAACTGCAAATTTGCAAACATTTAATATATTTACTAATACAACGTACAGTGGGATCCATGAGTATTATCGTGCAAATTGTCCATGACTATTTTCATTAAGTTTTCTCTTATATTCTGTGTGTTTTTAAGCAATGGATTTTTATGTATGCTGATGCAGAAGTCGTGAACAGCTTGTTTTGAGTTTTCTTTTAATTCTTGAAGTTCTTATTGGGTCATATAAAGTGCACGAACATGGTGGTGGACAATTTGCACGGTAATACTCATGGATCCCACTGTACGAGTATATTGTCAGTCGAGACAGAACACGTTTCATTTGACGGGTATCGAAATTCAAAAGATTTCATAATTATATTTTTATGTTTTGATTGTTTCACATGACTCAACTTAGGCACACAGAAGAGGATTAATGGGAATAGAATTATTTGGGGGGGGGAGAAAATAGGTCAATATAAGTAGTTAGCTTCATTTTCCTCGTCGTAACGTTATTCGAAATGCTTTTTCAGAAGCTGACACCCCACTCCACTTTAAAAACTTTAGCACTGACATTAAGACCAAGAACGTAATTAAGGGGGGATCCGGACCCCTCCACAAAGGCTTACCAAGTACAAAAATTAAATAATGAAAATATGCTTGTTTAGAATTTGTTGTATAAGCGATGGTTATTAATTTCCTCTAAGCTTATTGGAAGGCAAGGATTATACTGAGATCATTCTGCTTTCAAGGACAGCAAGGACGTATTTATGGTGTCCGGACCCCCCCCCCCATCGAAAGATTTATCAAGTACTAAAATTAAATAATGAAAATATGCTCGTTCAGCATTTGTTGTATAATCGATGGTTATTAATTTTGTCTGAACGTATTGGGATTATATTGGGATCATACAGCTTTGAATGACATTACAAAGATTTATGCACACTACTACTCATAATAATGTGCATAAAATATTAATCAGAAACTTTACCTTTCTCCAACTGCATCTAACATTGTTTTTGTTATTCAATAAATATTCAATTCTTCATGTATTTGACATTAATCTCATTGCCAGAGCTTTACATAAATTATTCCGATCTTAACTACAGGTAAGCTACAAAATGAATATGCGGTGTTATATCTTTATTCTTATACCATCTCTTTACCATGTATTAACACAATATTAATGTATATATTGTAATTAGTATTAATTTGATTTAATGCAATTATTTTAATTCAAACATTATTATTATTATTGAGACACTTGGTTCGGACCCCTCCCCCGAAACATATTTGTAAATACGTGCCTGATTAAGACATAACTCAAATATTAGCCCCGTCTAGTTCACTACACCTTTTGCCTCTCTCTGCAATCACGCATGTAGTTGATTACGCGGTGTAACACCAACTCGTCTACTTCGTTCATTTGGTGTCAAATGGAATGTTTCGTGTGTGCACAGTTTGCACTACGTTCTGGAGCGATGTAGTGTATGATCACATGGTGCGTGCTAACTAATCCAATGAACATTTAAAGCAGCAGACAGGCATTTGTTGAATCTTCTGAACTTGAACACCGCTATTCGTCTACTTGGTTGAACGTCATTTCCTTGCACCAGCCTGACACCTAGTGTCACTATTCTGAAATATGGTAAACGTTTTCTAAATCAGAAATGCAACCTACGAATCTCTAAATATAACCTATATTATGTTTAATGAGTTTTTCTTTGCTTCAAAATGTGTAGGATGTGAATATCACAAATTATGGAATAAGATATGAAGAAAATATCGAAATATGCACATAAAATGTCAGTGCTTGGTAGTGCCTAGGACCCCAAAATATCTACAGGGCTGACTTTTAGTATATATTCGTTTGCGTTTACTTCATCTCTTCTTGACTATTTCTTGTTCTATATTTTCCCTCCCATTTTCTGTCAGTTTTTTTTCTCTCCCCATCTGTCTTCTTCTATATCTATATCTACCCTATTCTCTCTGTTTGCGCTTGTTTTTCTTCTATTTTTTTGTTTCCTATTTTCTTTCTTGTTCTTTTTCATCTCTCTCTTTCGCTTTTCTATTTCTCTTTCCCTATCTCCCTGTTGTGTGTGTGGGTGTGTGTGTTCTCTCTATTTCTCTATCCTTTTCTGTCTCTCATTTACGTTTCACTTTTCTTTCCATCTCTTTCTCGTTCCCCCCCCCCCCAGTCTCTGTGTGTGTGTGTGTGTGTGTGGTTTCTTTAATTCTCTTCCTTTTTCTCATTCCCTACCGCTTCTTTAATATTTTCCCCCATCCCTTTTAAAAAAACTTTTCTTATATGTAACATGACGTCAATATATCCAATTTAATTGATTGATTTAGTTTGTCTTACTTTGTTTTTGTGCCACTTTTGGCTAATCGCGAAGATGATGATGAATGATGAGAAGATGAGGTGGATGACGGATGAAATAAATAGACAGCACACAACACAAGTCCAAAGAGGATTGTACTGCCAATGGGTCCAGACGCCAGAGCCTCGTTAGTCTGCAAAATGCAGTCCAGGGTAGGGATGGCCAAACGGATCCGGATCCGAAAAATCCGCCGGATCCAAAAGTCTGAAAGTTTCGGATCTGGATCCCGATCCAAAAGTCTGAAAGTTTCGAATCTGGATCCCGATCCGAGAGTTCCGGATCCGGGTCTGAAAGTTCCGGATCTGGATCCGGATCCGGGTCTGAAAGTTTCGGATCTGGATCCGGATCCGAGAGTTCCGGATCCGAAAATTTAGGATCCGGATCCGGGTCCGAAAGATTTGGATCTGGATCCAGATCCGAAAATCCGGATCCGGATCCGAGAGTTTCGTATCTCAATCCCATTATAATATTACCACACCTTAAAAGGTATTATGATCTTCGATTACAAATACATTTTTCGTTAGTCCTACAATAATTTTTTTCAAGTGTTGTTCCTAAAATACTTCGCTACGCATCGGCTAACACACTCGTGCACAAAAATAATCTTACTTGTTTAACATAAAATGTTAGAGGTGATTTTGTAAATGCCGTTGAAACAAATATGTATTCATTCGAATGTATTGGAAATGAAAACACACATAAATGTGAGACATTCCATTCCAGGATGAAACCTTTAACACATATAACAAGATAGAAATGTTATACAAAAGTTATACAATTGTTCTACAGTTACAGTTCTACAAATTAAAATAAAACATTATAATATATGCAATGTTAAATAATTACAAAGTGTAAGACTAACAAGGGAGGTTATCTAAGTCTCCCCCTCCGATTTCCATGAAACTTGGCAGGTGTATAGTGGGGCCCAAAGGAAGAATTACGTGTTTTTTTGTTTCAGCTAAAAAACAGTTTTAGGGGGCAAAACCCCCTCAAATGTCAAGATAAAGACAAATTGAAGTGAGGATCTGACCCCTGTGTCCCCCTCCGATTTCCATGATACTTGGCAGGTGTATAGTGGGGCCCAATGGAAGAAATACGTGTTTTTTTGTTTCAGCTAAAAAAACAGTTTTAGGGGGCAAAACCCCCTCAAATGTCAAGATGAGGACAAATTGAAGTGAGGATCTGACCCTGTGTCCCCCTCCGATTTCCATGATACTTGGCAGGTGTGTGTATAAACGGGCCCAAATGAAGAAATACGTGTTTTTTTTTGTTTCAGATAAAAAACGGTTTTAGGGGGCAAAACCTCCTCAAATGTCAAGATGAGGACAAATTGAAGTGAGGATCTGACCCCTGTGTCCCTCCGATTTCCATAAAACTTGGCAGGTGTATAGAGGGGCCCAATGGAAGAAATACGTTTTTTTTTGTTTCAGCTAAAAAACGAGTTTAGGGGGCAAAACCCCCTCAAATGTCAAGATGAGGACAAATTGAAGTGGGGATCTGACCCCTGTGTTCCACTCCGATTTCCATTAAACGTGGCAGGTGTATAGAGGGGCCCAATGGAAGAAATACTTTTTTTTGTTTCAGCTAAAAAAACGGGTTGTAATGATCCTGAGAGATCATTCTCATTAGTAACGCTAATGTTTATTTACTCGATGTATATGTAACCATTGTTATTAGGTTCAAAGTTATTTTATTTACTTGTTCAATGTTACATGTGTTAATACCTGCTTTGATAATTTTGTTTATCAGTAGTGATTTATTATTGTTCTCTTAATAAGGCCCTGCGTGGTCGCAAAGAATATGTAATATTTCTTATAATTGTATATTAACGTTTAGCACACGTTTAATATTATAATATGTATTTATCGTTTGTGCCTTGAGCACGTAGTTCAATCGTCTGCCGTAGAGATGGCCTTGCCTGCTCTAGCACGGTTCCACGTAGTTCGCGTGAACGGCGCTAGAGGCGCTACCTGAACCGAGGCTATATAACCAGCCGCGGAGCAGATTTTCTGCAGTTGGCTTTCAGGTCGGCTCACGATAAGATCTCTCTTACCAACTGACCCGGAAGAAAGGAGCACTCCGCTCTTGCGAGAGGCCAAGCTTCTTAAAGAAGGAAGGAAGGAAGGTGCACTCCGCTCTTGCGAGAGGCCAAGCACCCGAGAAAAGCCGCACTCCGCCTTCCAGCGAGAGAGGTTGACCTCTGCCTTTGGCAAGAGAACCCACTCCACTTTCGAGTGAGAGATACCCACTCCGCTTATTGGCGAGAGAGAAAAACTCCACTTTAGAGTGAGAGGACCCGCTCCGCTTGTTGCGAGAGGCTTCCTCCCCCTATCAACCTGCGGCACCCCGCCAGGGTAGTGTGGTGTGGGGTTTCTAGGCAACTGCCCAGAAGGTAAATTACAGGTCAGTGAAATACTACGGTTATCGTGAGGGTGACCCTAATAGATGCCCCTTTGTTCCCCGAAAGCCAACAGTTCCCTGTAAAAGCCTGCAGCTATAGAAGTCGGCGCTAGCAAAGGACTGCACTTCCTGACGTTTGTTGGAGCTAAGGATACGACCCCAGAGGACAGCGCAGCAGTGTATCTGTTCCCAGTTTACGGCAGTTTGCAGAAGCCATTCTCCCCCCATTGTGTGGCAATATATTGGCCAAGTGAGTGTAATATCCTACACGGGCGTGTGCTAAACTTACAACGTTTATAGTTGCATAAGTGTATCCAGCTACATTCATTAAACTTTCTCTAACGTTGGACAGTGTACTTATTCCCGATCCCTGAGTGAAATAGAGTCTCATACCATCGCTGGAGGAAAGGTTAGCATGATGGGTAAAACTTTGCAGAGCGTATGGTGCTACTGATTGGTCGTGGCCAAGTTAGTAGACTTGCACCCAGCTGACGTGCTCGTGTAGGTGTAGCAAGCACTTTTCTCGAGCAGGACGTTGCAAAGTTATTTGGCGCCCAACGTGGGGCCCGAAGTGAATATACCCGAACTGTTTACATTACTGGCAAGTGCAACACTTGGGTGAACTGTTATCGGAAATACTAGTGGTTGTGTTAAACAGCTGGAAGCACCCTTTCAAAGTATTTTGCCGCTTTTAAAGTGGAGAACTTACGTGAAACCATGGACAGTGATAAAGCAGGGAAGACTCTACGAAGCAGATCTAAGAAGACAATGGAGGTAGAGACTGAATTTGCTTGCTGTAGGAACCAGGGAGAGCGAAAAGACTCATTCCAATGTAGCCAGTGTCATAAAAATTTCCATTGGCACTGTGAAGGTAAAGAGATGACTAATATAACTGAAGGTGAACTTTTGTGTCAGACGTGTTTATCAATGCCTTCCGTAACCTCCGATCCAGAGCCAAGTTTCTCTGCTCAGACTCCAGTAGCTCAAGGTTTACTAGACTGGTTGATGAAGGATAAAGAGGAAAGGAAAAATGAAAAGATTGAGGAAGAGAAACAGCGAAAAAAAAGAAATGGCTGCAGTAGAAGAGAAAAGACTCCTAGAAGCTGCTGAAAGAAAGCAAGAGCTGCAAGAGCTTAAAACTATAATGCAGATTCAGGAAGAGAAAAGAGAACTTGAGAAGATAGAATTTGAAGAAAAAAGAGAACTTGAGAAGCGAGAATTTGAAGAGAAAAGAGGACTTGAAAAAAAAGAGTCGGAAGCTAGAAGACAAGAAGACTTGGAGATGTTTCAGAAATTAGTTGAAAGTCTAGAAGAAAAGAGAAATCAAGAGAAGGAGGAAGAAGATAAAAAGCGTAGAGGAGAATTACAGGAGGAAATGGGAAAAATAACTGTAAAGTTAAAAGAGTATGTTAGTGAAGCTGTAGAACCTTTAAGATCTTGGCAAAGTGAAATCATTAAACAAATGGGTTCTTACTTGGAGCTGGCCCAAGCTTTAGCTGAGAGAGAAAAGAATAGTGAACTTCATGAGGAGAAGGTGAGAAATATTGAAAACACAGTAGAGTCCATGCAAGCTTCTGTTCAAGTGTTAAATGACAGAACTGAAGTCATAGAAAGAGAAGTCCAAAAGCAGCATGAAGTTATTGAGGTTGCCACTTCCACTCTTCGGGATGAAGTTGAGAGGACAACTGTAGATAAGATTAAAAATCTTCAAGTACAAAATCAGAAACTGGAAGTAAGCATAAGGCGGGAATTACAAGAACAAACTGGGCTATTTGTTAGAAGAGTGGACGACTTGCAGGTGCAGTTCCAAAATTTAAAAATTCAACCTGAGCTTACTCATGGGATAAGTTCTCCTATAGTGACTCCAGATAGAAGCTTAAATCCCGAAGCAGAATCATTTGAATTTCCAGCTACAGTGCGAAACCCATTCTGTATTACAGATAAAGACCGACTAGAACGGAGAAAGAGACCTCGTGAAGGTGATAGTTCAGATGAATTCCCTCCAAGGCGAGAGTCGCACTTTAAGATGCCCAGAATGGCAGATATCGCTCATATACCTAAATTTAAAGGCGATATAGAAGCACAATCTGCTGAGAAATATCTCAGAGAGCTCAATGTTAGCTTCGAGCTCATGCAGGTACCAGAACACTATCGGCTTGAATTACTTCCCCGAGTTTTTACTGGAAAGGCAGAACATTGGTTAGCCGGCAACATGGATAACTTTGTTGATTATACAGATTTCTGTGATAGGTTCAGAGAAGAGTTTGCCTCTAAGAAAGCTAAGCAAAGGCAATTGGCGGCTGTCAGAAATCGAAAGTATTCTCGATTGGTGTATGAAAACATGGAAAGCTTTGCTTGGAGTGTTTACGCTGCATACAGGAATCTGGCGGAGAATTTCAGTGAAAGTGAAGTTCTTAACTTAATTATTGGACAATTGTCTTATCGGATGAGAAGCCTTTGTCTAGCCCATGCTCCTAGGACAGTGTATGAACTAACTCAGTTTTTGAAAGACTTTGACATCTACGATGAACCAGAGCCTTGGAAAAGCAAAGAGGATTCACGAGTAAAGGAAGTTAATGGAGCTAAAAATTTTAAGGTAAGAAACATCGAATCTAGACCTACTGGAAGAGAAGGCACTAATGGTAGGGCTTGGAGATATAATAGTGGGGGTGCACGATATGGTAATACTCGAAATGTTGGTCAGAGAAATGCTTTCCTAAGAAACCGTAACCAAGGTAGCAGGTCACCAGGACCTAGAGAAAATAACCAAAACTCTGATGTTCCTAATTCTACTAGACCAAATCCTCCTCGAAACTTGGAAAGGCCTCCTGAGATAAGAGATGACCTGACATCTGAACAGGAGGAAGCTATTGATACGGCTCGTGAGTTCCATCAGAATCAAAGGTCCCAATATTGTCAAACAAACTAGGACCTTGTCTTCTTGCTTCGTTCCCATTTAGGCAAGGGGCTTCGAAGGAGCGACTAATTTCAACTACAAGAGATGTTCAAGAGTTACAAGTTAATTTCCAGTTAACAGAGACAGAAGAAAGTTGGTTACAACAAGAGTTGAAATCTGCACGTGAGTCCAGAACTAAATACAGATCTCCTATTATTCAGGCCAAACTAATGGACATTTTGGTGAATTGTGTTATTGACACAGGTAGTGAGTGCTCAATCCTTAGTCATTCGGTGTGGACTAAGTTAGTGGAAAAAGTTCCAGGAATACGAATTCAAAAAGTACCAGAGGTGAGGTTGGTTGATTTCTCTGGAAGTCACAGGAAACGAGTTTATGGAAGTCGTAGTGTTGAATTGGAAATTGGTGGAATGAATTTCAGCACAGAAGTGTTTATCCTCAGAGGTTTCGGAACGGACCTTCTATTAGGAATGCCTTTTCTTAAGCAGCATGAAGCTGAGATTAGCTTCAAAGATAATAAAGTTATTTTATACTTCGGAAGGACTCCTGAACATGAAGAGGGAAATCCCTTAAATATAGATATAGTACGCTACGTCCAAAGAATCCAAGAAGAGGATGATGAATGGATGAATAGCCCTCAGGACCTCAAAGAGAAGGTCGAAGCTATAAATATATTGAATGATTCCCAAAAGCAGGGGTTGTTTGAAGTGTTGCTACGCTATTTAGAGGTGTTTTCTGAAAGACCAGGAACGATGGAAACTGCTGAATGTGAAATTATGTTGAAAACTTCTGAACCTGTCCACCGGGCTCCATATCCGGTACCACTTTCCAAGAGAAAGCCTTTGGAAAAAGAATTAAATCTATGGAAGACGTGGAATATCATACAACCTTCCGTCTCTCCCTACCTGAATCCTTTACTGGTTGTCGATAAGCCTGACGGAAGCGTAAGACCGTGTTTAGATTTTCGGCAGCTTAATGCTGTCATGATTATACCAAAAAGTTCAGTTCCACCCATTGACGAGAGTCTTCAAAGATTCAAAGGTTCTCGATATTTTACCAGTTTGGACCTGTCCTCTGGATATCTACAAATTCCTTTAAAACCTGAGTGCAGAAAGTATACTGCCTTTTCTTATAAAGGTCGGCAATACGAATTTTTGAAGATGCCTTATGGCCTGTCTAATGCTGTTTCAACTTTTGTTTCGGTAATGCATAAAGTTTTTGGCCCCGAGACTGAAGAATATCTAACTGTATACATTGATGATCTTCTAATTTTTGATGCAGATTTTCAATCTCATTTGAGGCATATTGAAAAGGTCCTCCATAGATTGGAAGAAGTGGGTCTCAAAGTTAAATTACGAAAATGTGATTTCGTAAAGGGAGAACTAGTATATCTCGGACATCTCATCTCTGGAGACACAATTAAGGTAGATCCCAAGAAAAACGAAGCCATCCTTAAGTTCCCTCAACCTAAATGTAGAAAAGACGTTAGAAAATTTTTGGGATTGGCTAACTGGCGAAGGAAGTTTATTAAAAACTTTTCGGCAAAGGCAGAACCACTAGTGAAGCTATTATCCAAGGCTTGTACATGGACTTGGAATCAAGATCAAGAAACAGCTTTTAACCAGCTCAAAGAAGAATTAGTTGGTGCCTCAGCCTTAGCTCAACCTAATCTGAACCAAGAATTTTGCATTCAGAGTGATGCCTCTACTAAAGGTCTTGGTTGTATACTGTTTCAAGAAGAAGGAAGTGAAAAAGCCATCATCCAATATGCTAGCCGAAAGCTAAAGGATAATGAGATGCACTATTCTATTCACGAGTTAGAATGCTTGGCAATATTATTTGGTGTAAATAAATTTGAAATTTATTTAAAAGGAAGACACTTTAAAATCTACACAGATCATAGAGGTCTAATTTGGCTACAAAATTCCAAGAACTGGAACTGTCGCCTTACTAGGTGGTCATTAAAATTACAATCTTACTCTTTCGAAATAATTTACATTAAAGGAAAGGATAATGTAATTCCCGATGTACTCAGTAGGTATCCAGCAGAGGATAACCATATAGAAGAGAATCCCAAGTTTTTTCATGTAAATTACATATGGGAAGAACGAGAAGAGCTAGAGAATGCTGAGAATTGGACCAAAGCACAAGAAACTGATAATTTTTGTCAGCCTATCATTAAGCTTCTAAACCAAAACTCCCAAGAAGACTCTCCTTTAGAGGCCAAGTTACGAAAATTATACCAAGTTCATGGGAACTTATTGTTCAGAAAGACTTCTGGTCACGAAATTTCGTGGAAATTATGTGTTCCTGAGCAATTTAAAACCAAAGTTATAAAAGACAACCATGATGAGCAAGGACATTTTGGGTTGGGAAAAACCCTTAAAAGGGTTAAACTCCGATACTTTTGGCCAAAGTTAAAGCAAGATATAGCTAGGCATATCAGAGACTGTCTTACTTGTGCTAAAACTAAAATGGATAAGTTGGGCATTCTTAAGGAAAAACTCCACATTAGTCAAAAGGAGCCTCATGAACTATTGTCAATTGATTTAATAGGTCAATTACCTATCTCACAAGGTTATCAGTATATACTATCCCTTGTGGATGTAGGTACCAAGTTCGTATCAGTTTATCCATTACGTCGTGGAACTGCCAGAGAAGTAGTAAATGTAATGGAAAGAGGTTTCTTTACACATTTCCCTAAAGTAAAAGCCATCTTATCCGACAGAGGGACTCAGTTTACGTCACACATATGGAAGGAATACCTTGACGGCAAGCAAATCAAATATTTCTTCACTACAGCTTACCACCCCAGTAGTAACTCCATAGAGAGAATGAACCAAGAAATAGTCAGACTGCTTAGACTGTTTTGCCATAGTGAACATCAGCGTTGGTCAAAACATTTAACAGACATTTCATGGTTGCTGAACAATTCTGTGTCAGAAGTTACTGGATATGCTCCTTCGGAATTATTCTTTAACCGACCGGTGCCCAATGAAGTGCTGGACCATTTCACCTGGCCCAATGACGAAGCTGACGCCCAAATTACCAATTGGAACCAAAAGTTATTCCTCGCTAAGACCCGTGAGAGAAGAAAGTGTGAAAAACGCAAGTTTAAAACTAAAGGACATGCCCGGGAATTACGCGAAAATGACTTAGTGTTAGTGAGGAATCACTAACTAGAAAGACTAGAACTATAGCTAAGCTTTTCGAGGTGTTCATCGGCCCTTTCATTGCCACTGACCTTCGAAACAACAACTGCTTTGCTGGTTCATCCCAAGACGAAGCAAAGTGTGGATCGAGTGAACTTCGATAATCTGCGCCTATTTCAGTGTTCCCCCGGACGGAGAAGTGAAATACTAGGGGAGATAAATGTGTGTTAAGTGTTCAAAAAATTTTTCAGAAATTTGGAATTTGAATTAAGAACTTGAACTTAAATTTCTTCAAAATTTTTCCCCAGGAGAGGGGCATTTGTAATGATCCTGAGAGATCATTCTCATTAGTAACGCTAATGTTTATTTACTCGATGTATATGTAACCATTGTTATTAGGTTCAAAGTTATTTTATTTACTTGTTCAATGTTACATGTGTTAATACCTGCTTTGATAATTTTGTTTATCAGTAGTGATTTATTATTGTTCTCTTAATAAGGCCCTGCGTGGTCGCAAAGAATATGTAATATTTCTTATAATTGTATATTAACGTTTAGCACACGTTTAATATTATAATATGTATTTATCGTTTGTGCCTTGAGCACGTAGTTCAATCGTCTGCCGTAGAGATGGCCTTGCCTGCTCTAGCACGGTTCCACGTAGTTCGCGTGAACGGCGCTAGAGGCGCTACCTGAACCGAGGCTATATAACCAGCCGCGGAGCAGATTTTCTGCAGTTGGCTTTCAGGTCGGCTCACGATAAGATCTCTCTTACCAACTGACCCGGAAGAAAGGAGCACTCCGCTCTTGCGAGAGGCCAAGCTTCTTAAAGAAGGAAGGAAGGAAGGTGCACTCCGCTCTTGCGAGAGGCCAAGCACCCGAGAAAAGCCGCACTCCGCCTTCCAGCGAGAGAGGTTGACCTCTGCCTTTGGCAAGAGAACCCACTCCACTTTCGAGTGAGAGATACCCACTCCGCTTATTGGCGAGAGAGAAAAACTCCACTTTAGAGTGAGAGGACCCGCTCCGCTTGTTGCGAGAGGCTTCCTCCCCCTATCAACCTGCGGCACCCCGCCAGGGTAGTGTGGTGTGGGGTTTCTAGGCAACTGCCCAGAAGGTAAATTACAGGTCAGTGAAATACTACGGTTATCGTGAGGGTGACCCTAATAGATGCCCCTTTGTTCCCCGAAAGCCAACAGTTCCCTGTAAAAGCCTGCAGCTATAGAAGTCGGCGCTAGCAAAGGACTGCACTTCCTGACGTTTGTTGGAGCTAAGGATACGACCCCAGAGGACAGCGCAGCAGTGTATCTGTTCCCAGTTTACGGCAGTTTGCAGAAGCCATTCTCCCCCCATTGTGTGGCAATATATTGGCCAAGTGAGTGTAATATCCTACACGGGCGTGTGCTAAACTTACAACGTTTATAGTTGCATAAGTGTATCCAGCTACATTCATTAAACTTTCTCTAACGTTGGACAGTGTACTTATTCCCGATCCCTGAGTGAAATAGAGTCTCATACCATCGCTGGAGGAAAGGTTAGCATGATGGGTAAAACTTTGCAGAGCGTATGGTGCTACTGATTGGTCGTGGCCAAGTTAGTAGACTTGCACCCAGCTGACGTGCTCGTGTAGGTGTAGCAAGCACTTTTCTCGAGCAGGACGTTGCAGGGTTTAGGGGGCAAAACCCCCTCAAATGTCAAGATGAGGACAAATTGAAGTGAGGATCTGACCCCTGTGTCCCCCTCCGATTTCCATGATACTCGGCAGGTGTGTGTATAAATGGGCCCAAATGAAGAAATACGTGTTTTTCTTGTTTCGGCTAAAAAACTGTTTTAGGGTGCAACACCCCTAAAATGTCAATCTGAGGACAAATTTAAGTAGGCATTTGACCTCCGTGTCCACCTCCGATTTCCATGAAACTTGGCAGGTGTATAGTGGGGCCCAAAGGAAGAAATACGAGTTTTTTTTTGTTTCAGCTAAAAACGGTTTTACAGGGCGAGACCCACTCAATTGTCAAGATGAGGACAAATTGAAGTGGGGATCTGACCCCTGTGTTCCCCTCCGATTTCCATGAAACGTGGCAGGTGTATAGAGGGGCCCAATGGAAGAATTACGTGTTTTTTTGTTTCAGCTAAAAACTGTTTTAGGGGGCAAAACCCGCCTCAAATGTCACGATGAGGCAAAATTGACGTGAGGATCATCTGACCCCTGTGTCCCCCTCCGATTCTCATGAAATTTGACAGGTGTATAGATAGGCCGTATGCCCCATGTTTCTTCCTATGCCATATTTACGTGGTTTCGGGGTCAGATCCCCACTTCAATTTCTCCTCATCTTGACATTTGAGAAGGGGGGAGGAATGAAAACACACATAAATGTGAGACATTCCATTCCAGGATGAAACCTTTAACACATATAACAAGATAGAAATGTTATACAAAAATTATACAATTGTTCTACAGTTACAGTTCTACAAATTAAAATAAAAAAGTTCTGGATCTGGATTTCGGATCCGCTAGGATCCGGATCTGGCCATCCCCACTATACACCTGCCACGTTTCATGGAAATCGGAGGGGAACACAGGGGTCAGATCTCCACTTCAATTTGTCCTCATCTTGACATTTGAGAGGTGGTTGCCCCCTAGAACAAATTTTTTGCCGAAACAAAAAAAACACGTATTTCTTCATTTGGGCCCTGCAAGTTTCATGGAAATCGGAGGGGGATACTTAGACCTCCCTTGTAAGTGTATTAATTAATTAATTAATTACAAATCGCGCACGCGCGCACACACGTGTGTATAATATATATATATATATATATATATATATATAAGCAGGTAACAATATGTTATAAGCACATTCTTACTTTCCAAAGAAGCGCATGTAGGATGGCAAAACGGATCGGATCCGGATCCGAAAAATTTTAGGATCCGGAACCAACCGGATCCGGATTTCGGATCCGCTAGGATCCGGATCTGGCCATCCCTAGTCCAGGGTCGTGGAAAAGAGGTTGAAATCTAATTTAAGGATGCAGCTTTTTGATGTTGGAAAAATTTCTACGAGCTATTCAGAATATTATGGTGTGTTCATAAAAATATTGTGCATTCACACGCACGCACACATTTCTTCTTTCGTCAAAATAAAACGTAATTAGTTTTTCTCACCTATAAAAAGGTGCGAGTACGGCGTGCAGCCAGAAGAAAAATACATACAAACCAGTACCGAAGCGTAGTCTTACGAAGGAGGCAAGCAATGTTTCAGTACAACAAAACATGTAGTACAACGACATGCCGAGGGGAAAGATTCAAGGTTTATAGCCTCATTTACCCAGTCGCTGGATTTGTCAAAATATCGTAATAAAGTGACTGTACTAAAAATAAACCATATGATCCGCAAACGTCACATTTACTTTTTAAAAAAAAGCCAGGTAACGTTATTCATATGATATTAAACGTTTTGCATATGCGAACTTTCCGCATACGACTAAAGGGAGACGGAATTTCTTACTTACTTATTAGTACCTTTATTTGTTCATTATTATTTAATATGGTCAAACGGTGACCAAACCGATTTAGATAAAAAAAAATGGGAATCATTTGTTTATTTTACGCTGCATGATGTAATTTAGTATTTTTGGGCACCCTAAAAACCGCATTGGAGTAACTTAAACACTAAATAAAAAGTTAAACACAAACAATAAAAAATTCATTTCAAAGCAAAGAAACACATGCATAGACGATGTACTCACCACAATAAATTTGAAACTCTTGGTCCATTGGATGCCACCCTTAGTGACGATATTCATACTCCATTCTTCTTTTCTTCTCTAGAAAATGTTTAAGCACACAATCGTAAAATTTAGTTTCATCCATTTTGAGTTCCTTTAATAGTTCCTTCTCAATGGACAAATGAGCAAGGGCTGACAACCTTGCGGTGTTGGTCGACCCCCTTCCACGATTTTCATTTTAACACTTATCTCTCTCGAGCTAAACGAAGTAATTTTCAATTGCTCAATAATACACCCGCAGTTCACATCAACCGTTCCTAAATACGCGTTCATTCCGATAAATTCACAGCACAAAACACGAAGCAACAAACACTCACACTATCCCACGCGCTTTCCACAACTGCAAATACAAGCATCCACACAAGATCACTTTGAAAATCTCTGAAACAACAGAAAGTGATACCAACCTATTTCCTTAATTTTATCCGTCACAAAGGAAAGATATATCAGTTTGGAGATAAAAATTACGCGGAGGAATCAGAATCATTTCAGCAGAACGAGTATGTACATTAATATTTAAGTAATAAAGTGTCATTCAATGGCGTGCCAGGGGCGAAGAGGGGGGCGTGGATGGTAGACATAACCCCCTTTTGGCCCAGTATATCTAAGAAAAAACGTCAAAGGAAGGAAAAGATGACAAAACGGGGACCGTAAAAAGACCCTGGGAACACCACTTGCGTCATAATAATAGAACTTAAAACATATTCGGGCCTCCCCGATGGCGCAGTGGTAGTGTCGTCGCCTTGTAATCAAGGGGTTCCGGGTTCGATACCCGGTGGAGGCATAAGTGTTTCAGATCCCATTTAAAACTGTAGGTCCAGTCCCGATTAGCCTTACTGTGCATAAAGTGGACTTAAAACAACAAATCAATCAATCAATCATTAAAACATATTATTGTGCTCATAATATGCAGAATGTATACGATTTACTTCTATGCCATGTACAAATATCAGTAGATAGTTCTTTCTCAGATAGCTTTATTTTCACCCCAAGTTTTATTCAAAAGCAGACAATTTATTGATTGTAAAATTTGTGAAAGAGCTCACTTGAATTACTGCGTAAATAATTTGGCAGTTGCAAACACTGGTAGCGGTCAATAATTTGTAATATAATATGATATATATGGAATTTAGAACAGTGATAATAACTTCTTTTAGTTATTTTATGACTAACAATTATTATTATATTTGCGATTTTGTTTACGTGTTCATGAAGACAAATATTCGTTACTAGTTTTTGCTGGCAACGTACCCATAGATGAATCCTTCTGCTTTCGGTTGAACTCGGCTATTTTCGGGAATCACGCAAGCTCGAAAAGCACAGCTTTTTGTAGAAGCTTTGTGGACGGGTTGCACCAGAATTTCACGCTTCGCCATGTGACTCCTTCGGAGGCCTTATTTTCCCGCAGAACGGCTGCAAGCATTGAGGCTGGTGCTTGCTACAGAGCTGCTGAGGGAGTTTGCGGCCGCATTTTTTCGCGAAATCGAGTGCGATGGAAACTAAATACGGTTAGAACATTAAGTACATTAAATGATATTTGAATTATGCAAGCAGTGCTTGCATTGCTTGTACTATATCTTCGCCTCTGATACAAACATACAACCATGGTCAACTATCAAGATGTTCCGTTACAACTCTGTGTTAATAAAAGCATTACGTTTTGTGAAAATTTATATTTCGAGCCCTAGTTCCATCCGTTGGACGTCCACCGCCGGTCGAATGCTGACGCAACAACTGCGAAAACATGCGTTGGAAAATACCCTACCAGCTGACGCGTTAGGTGGGGGGCGGAGTGCGGAGGGCGAAATGAGATAACGACCACTTGGTGTCAGTGGCAGCGCCACCTTTGGTCAAGCGAGAAGCATTGAATCACTTTCAGAACCGCCGAATCGTTTCTGCATCTTTTTCTCCTTCTCTCCTTCAGCCCCCCTCCCTCTCTTCCAAGCAATGATTTTGCTGAAAAGCGCTGAGAAAGCAGAAGTTGGATTCCTCTTGTTGGAGTAGTGGTTATGGCGCTGAGACCAGCATCGTAGCTGGAAATTTTTACGACAAAGGGGAGAATCATCCCCCACCCACCCTTACTACGGGAAAATGTTGCTATTCTCCAAGCATAGCATCGATTTCGTTTCAAGTGAGGGCTCGCCTATTAAACCTGCCTCTTAACTGTATCAGAATTCATTTACTAAGGATCGTCAATACAATAGAGTTCTAAATTAGCTATTTCAGCTATCTAATATGACATCTGGAGAGAGATTTTGGAACTACTCTCTCTGGGTAGGCTCGCTTCTCCATGTGTTCAGGTTTTAATCATTAATCAGTGTATTTTAGTGGGACTTGCAGCACGCCAGTGAAGCAGCATGTACAGTTGGCAACACTGCCTCAAGACAGTCTCATTCGGCAGCAGAGGAACATTCTACCAAGACGTGCGTGTGTGTTGCGGGAACACAATCTAGTTGTATTTGTTAATTTGTGTATGTAATCATGTGTATTCCTCAAATATAGCATTTACAAGAAATATCGTCTACTGAAGTCGTACAAAAATCAATATGGTGAAGCAGTTACGACAATCGCAAACACCATGTAAACGCAAATGCCAAAAACTCAGGGAAAGTACATTGATTTTTGAGCAAGTGATTTTGTGTAGAGAGGCTTAATATCACCAAAGCCCGCTCCGAACGCCATTTCATATCATTCGCATGTCCTCACAGAATATTTTAAAGCAATGCAAAACAAAAATGCATCTGAAAATATGACTGCGGCGTTACACTTCGCAATAAACGTTTCCCGATTTGAAAAGAACATGCCAGGGCACTTTCGCCTCACGACTGCTGTTCGATAAAAATGGAGACAGGGATTAAAAAGAATGGATAGCGTAGTGATTAACGCTGTTTCCTTGTAAGCAAAGGTTCGATTCCCCGTGCATGCATGACAGTGGTTCGGATTCCACTTTCGTCTACCCTCAATGATCAAATCTGAGAATAAAGTGGACTTTAAACAACCTTGCTCAACTAAATGGAGGAGACGGGTGGAATTTTGGGCCTTCCTTCATCTGATTAATGAAAAATAGCAATTAAAATTTCTATTTTGAAAATTTGTACAGGAACATTTAAAGTTATTTTTTAAAACGTAACAACATATTCTTGCATCTGTGAACCATGGCCGTAGGTAGGAAAAAAAATTCGGGGAGTTCACTCATTATTGTTCCCATGAGCGTCACAAGAAATTTGAATAATAGAAATAATAACAACAATAATAATAATATTTTTTATAAATTTCATAAACTAATTAATTCCAAACGTATTATTATTATTATTATTATTATTATTGCTGTCCTTATATCCTTGAGGAGACTTTCCTACTCTATCCATCAGAAGTGTGAATATGCAGCGCAACTGTTTTTATTATTCTTATTTTTGTACGTTTCATGCAATGTATTCTGAAATGTACAGTTATTATACAGGGTCATCCGTTTGAGATGTCAGAAAAATAAACCGTTACAAGAGGGTAATGTAGATATCTGTGAGCAGTTTGTTGTAATAGAAGCAGAAAGGATGTAAATTTCGAGTGAGTGGAGGTTTACAGTCTTCAGCTGCATGGCGGCAGTAGCATGCATGTAATAGTCGAAAAATTTGCATACCATACGACATACTGTGAGCACTGTTGTGACGTGATCACCACCTTTGTTACCATGCACATTAGCGCCGCCATGTGGCTGAAGTCTGTAAACCTCCACTCACTCGAAACTTACATCCTTTCTGCTTATATTACAACAAGCTGCTCGGAGATACGTACATTAACCTCTTGTATATAACTGTTTACTTTTCTGACATCCCAAACGAATGACCCTGTATTTTATTAAATTTTAGGTACCTCAAGAAAAAGCTTTAAAAGTAAAAGAGAAATTGTAGTCATAAAGATTATGTTGTTTGACCATTCACATAAAACTTAATTTTTGGATTTTTGAAAACTGTGGAGCCAGTTATTCTTTGGATTAAATGGTAAAGCATAACCTGGTGCCTGTTATTAACAATAAAACTAACAAACATTATGCTATTTTGTTACTTGTAATAAACGATGTCAATCCGACGCTCATATGGTTCCTATGCTTACCAAACAGCAATATATACAACCACTATGCACTATACAAGTATGTGTACTATAGGACCGCATACAGGTTAAATGTATGTACCATATCGAACCACTGGGTGAAGGATAGAGAATGTAACGTGGCCAGCTACGAAACTGGATATCCTAGGTTTGAACTCTTATAAAAGGGGGAATTTAAAAGTTGGAACGGGAATTTTGGGACAATCACAAGGGAATTTTCAGTCCAATCCAGGAACAGCACTGGAAAGAGGACAGCAGAAGTGAAAATGAAGGGGTCGCGGGTGGGCTGCGATTCTGAGAATTAAATCCGTTTCGCTCAAATTTCAGAATTCAAAATGTTTCAAAATTCTAGCTCGATCATTCCAGGATTGTCTTGTCTCCCTGTTGTATTATTGTGAAACTGTGAATACATTTTTGAAAATGTGTTACAAATTTGTTTCTGAACTTCCATAAATCCAACAAGCCAGATGTTTCTGGGGGGGGTTGAACCATAACACCCCCCTAAATACGGCCATGCTGTGAACGAACCTGAAAAGTTACTCTTGAAGTGTTCTAACCCCTATATCGCGGGGACATTATTGTCAAATACATTATAATAGGCAAATTATTGGGTGGGCTCGAGCCCCACAGACCCATGTAAGTTTGCGCCACAGCTTTTATCACGATTCATTACATTGCATTGTTCTGATAAGCAGAACGAACAAAAGGAAATAAAGATCTTACACATTCTATATAGCCACCAAATTACTCATTTGTAGCTGTTGCTCTTGTATAAATAGGGTTTTACGGAACAGAATATTTTTGGTCCAGACTGGACGAGACTTGAAACAAATTCTGTATTTGAGGAATGTTCGAGATTTCCAGAAGATTCGGGATGTAAGTGATATAATCACAGGATGTAAAATTGTAAATCAAGACAGAAATTTCGATAATCATGTCTCTGTTACGCCTGGAAAATGTAAAAAGATCATCTCTAGAGCATTCAAGTTGTCAATAATATTACCACGAATATTACTATGTAATCAAAAGCAGAATTTATCTGATCTGAGTGAATCCGCGCTTGGGGACACCCTGTATACTAAGTATAGCTACAGTGTATATGTTACACGTCTAAACGAAATGATAAGTGGCCGTGTGCAGTCCGTGGTAACACTTTACTATACCGGAGACGGATTTCTTCAAATTTACAGGAGAAAGTACTTACGCAAATCATTTTCTGTAGCGTTGTTGATGTTCGGGAATGTAGTTTTGATCCATTTTAATGCGAATGCATGTGGTTTTCTACGAAAATCTATTTCCGACGCGCTATTGCTGCTGCCGCCATTTGCTTTCTGCACGAGAGCACAATATGCGCTATTGCTGCTGCTACAACATGATGTGTCGTGAAGTTGTTGCCGGGTGTGGAAGATGCCGTGGAATTTGTAATTCCGATGTTGTCCGTATATGCTAAATTGAACGAAAGGAGTGCTAATGGAACCTAACCTAACAGGCCTAACCTAACCTAGTAGGCATACCTTGTACCCGTGATGGGGGCCTCCCCCATGGCGCAGTGGTAGCCTTTGCCTTGTAATCAAGGGGTCCCGGGTTCGATACCCGGTGGAGGCACAAGTGGTTCGGATCCCACTTTAAACTGTAGGTCCAGTCCCGATTAGCCTTACTGTGCATAAAGTGGACTTAAAACAGCAACTCAAACCAAACTCGTCCCCGTGATGGTTCGTGGGGCTATCGTATGTAAGAAATAGACATTATTTTCGTTAGAAATCCATTATTTCACCTAAAGAAATGTTCTGCAACGCAGAATAGTACGTTATCAATGTAAAAAATTGCGAAATAAATCATTGATATGTGTCTCCGGTATAGTAAAGTAGTGCCCAGTCCGTATATCGCATTGCACGTACACCATCAGCACGGCATGATCCGCTGAGCCGCTTGTTGCTATAGGAAACCGTACAAATCTCTGTGCAACATCTGATCAATGCGCCTTGTTTTCTTTCCTCCAACTCGCCGAGACTCGTCCACAAACGCGCGCGACATCTGTTGGTTCTTGTGGTGTCGATTGGCAGCGCTGACGACTTGAGCTGCCATCTGTGTGTCAAAGCTTGAACTAAGTCGAAGTTAATTCGAAAGAACAGAGGTGCAGTTTAATTTTCCAGACATGGAGCTCTGAAGAGATTTACGGTAGATTCTAGATTGTAAAGGATTTACTTTTTTTAAAAGGGGTGCAAGAGAACGTCGTCCATTACTGAATCTTGGTGTACGTGCACAGAAAATGAATAAAAAAATTAAACTCTGTGGCACAACAGCCTGCCAAGCGACATTACATTGGGTGACATGGCCAGTGTATCAAGTCCCATCCAGTGATGAATTCAGGGGGTGGCTCGGGGTTAACACCCCCCCATCTGAAATTAAAAATTCCCTCCCGAAAATATCAGCAAAATAACAGAGCATTCGGGCAATAGCTAAGAATAGCTGTAAAATTTCTTCATAGCACTGTACAGTGAGATCCATTAGTATTGCTCGGCAAATTGTCCATGCTCTTACATCCTGTGTGTTTCTAAGCGATGTATTTTTATGTATGCTGCGTACAAAGACCCGATCGTTTTAAATTAAGGGATCGTAGATAGGCTATGTGAAGCCTGATATTCGAAGTTATTTGGCTGCGAGAGGTGTATCGTAAGAGGTGTATAACTCTGAAAAGCTACGTCTACACTTAACCAAGCAAGGGGGCTAGGCCCGTGAAATAAGAACTACACTCACGATTAACTTTAAACACTACAATTGACTGGTCTGGCAAGGGTGTGAGAAAATGAAAGACAAGGATAGAGGAACGTTCGTTACCTGTAGATCTCGAAGTGACGATCGACTCGCTGGTTCGTTGATGAAACTCTCCTGAAATAAAACTCCTTTCCGATATTGTGCTACTCCTCGCTGTAACTCCTTTTGTAACGTTCGGTAACAACTATTCACGCCATAACTTTCTTAGTTCAACAACTTGTATAATTCCGAGGCACTAACTGTGCACGCGATAGATTTCAGATACCGACTCAAGCTATTTAAACGAAATTCGAACTTCGGTCGTTGAGAGACCGCGTCTCTCAATAACGGTGCTTTCAGCGTAAGGCTGTGTTTGCAGTATCTTTCCTGCGATTCCGGAAGAATTCGTATCAGCGGATTTTTACATCCGCTGAAGATCGCAGGTGGCATTTGCTTGAAAGAAGCTCTTTCCAGCTTCTTTCATACTCGGGCCCTTTTTATGAAATGATTAGACTATCGGACTATGGCGCCCGGGGTCCCGGATTCGAGTCATGCCTTCGGCATGATACGACACACCTGCCTGGGGCAAAAAATTAGGTTCACGCAGGGAAGTTAATTTTTTATAACGCGAGCCCGGCCATACCAGTCAACTCTAGAAGATAATTTATTTACACCAACCCAAAAAAAAAAATACTATTATACAAGGGTGGGTGTAAGGAAAAATAAATTCTACACACAACCAAAAATCATGCACTTAAAGACCTTAACATGCTGGATTATAAACAACATTGATGGCACGCGTACTATGCGGTTTCAGCTGATGCTGACTCGCCATTTCTCATGGCGTCACCGTAGCGGTGTTTATCACTGTACACACGGAGCACACGCAAATACTGTAGCACACGTAAGAGAGAAGAAAATGTATCTTTGCTTCCTGGGCAAGGTCAGTTCCATTGCATATAGGTCAGGAAACGCGGAGTATGTTTATACACTTTCAACTGTTTATATAAGTTATTAAAAAAAACTTGGGAAGCAGCACCCAAGAAAAAAAATTGCCATGCAATATATACAGCAGGATCAACCTGAAGGGTTCACAAGTACAAACATCCAAATTGCGATATGATATATATACATGGGGCGTTCCGCCCCCAAACTATTGTCTGTTTAATTAATACACATAATTTGAGAAAAAATAATAATAATAACAGTAGTGGCAGAAATTGAGGTAGAAAATAATTTAAGTCTTTCTGCCGGTCTGAAAAAAAACTGATTCCCAATATGACACTTCGAGTTTGTGTTTTTGACATATAGTCCTGGCCGAAATGTTGGTTGGCCAGAGGGAAACAGAAAAAAAGACACTTAGGTAGCGTTCTTGATGTAGCTGAAGGATACCCCATTAGCAATCGCGATGGCGAGCGTCCATTGCTAACGGAGATCGGCGAAATGTTCTTGAAGATCCGGCGACGAGAGTCTAACCAGGAACACACGGAGCACACGAATCGACGGGGACGCACGCATTTGTATACGCGACGCGACACACGCACAGATGAGATATACCGGAAACTGGAAACAAGGTTATCCAATGAGTCCGAAAAACGTCACCGAAAGGCTATTCCTGGAAGAAAGTTCTGGCTCGCGTACAGGGGGAGTCCAGGAGGAACAGACACTCGAAAACGGCACTGGCAGAGCGTCCATTTTCACAGATTTCGGTATACGGCGTGAGGGAACGCATGAGTGAGCGTAAGGAGGTCCACCAAGAAGTAGCCGTATGCAGGTCGAAGGTCGATGAGGAGACCCGAACACACGAACGCGCGCGATGTATGTTGGGCAAGCCTGGATCAGGTGTCGAACCCAAGAACATGTATGAAGAATCTTGGCAATCTGGAAAAGTGGGGGGGGGGGGTATCACTGTTGACTGCAAAAGTAGGTGCTGTCCGCTGGGGTCGAAGTGGAGCACTGTACGACGCACTTGGAGGAGAGATGTGGTGCGGAGATGGCCACTGGGTCCAAATGGTGAACACTCGACCGGGGGAGGGGGGGGGATCCTGGAGTGGACAGGCGGACAGCGGCGGCAACGTGAATCCTGAAGTGTGACGTTAGCACATTGGTGAACTGATGCGGGGACACTGGGCGTTGCTGGTCACGAAATTAAGGACTCAGGAGGGGGGGGTTCCGATGGCGCTGGGTCCTCCTTGGCTCGGGAACCTGAAGAGTAGTGGTGGGGCCGCTGGTGATATCTGGTTACAAGCCACTGTGGGAAGGTGTTAGCCACACACCTGGGACGTTCCTGGGACGAACTGATGACACTTGGGGGGCGGGGTCATCTGGCTGCTACTGTTCTGGAACGGGGGAATCCATTCGGGGGTCCTGGTGAGTGCAGGCACGAACAACAACTGGGGCTTGCTAATTCTGGACAAGTTCCGACGATTGCGGCCCAGGGACACGACGCTTAGCATGATGAGCCCTGGAGGGGGTTGAACGATGCACTTTTGTCCTGTAAGAGGGGAGGCCTCTTTTGTAGTAGTCCTGGATAGTCTTCTGGCCGTGACGTAAGGGGAGGTCACAGCCTCCTGGAGCACTCTGGAAGTCTGGAATCCCATCCTTCATGGGGCGCCGGATCCGCCCGTGAAAGTCCATGAATAAAACCGGGCCTCAGTGGGTTGCGAGGTGGCACGAACATAGGTTAGCGTGTAGGAGAGAGAAGTTAGTAAAAACAAAAGAGGTGATACCTGTTCAGTCATGAGGGGGGGGTCTATAAACTTTATAAATATAAATAGGGTTTAAAACCTAAAAACTGTAAGCGAAACGCAAAACATGTATCGCGTCTTGCACGTAGATGGTTACTACGGAATTTAGTCGGAAGAAACCGGTTGGTTCCGGGTTCGATAACAGAAATACAGGAAATATCCTGTTAACGCTGCATTCCAAAAAATTAAAATAAAAACTGTAACTGGGAGGTTGGAAACTAAAACGTCATGGAGTGGAATATCGCGATTGAGGGAATTATTCAACTGCTGTAGCGCCAGCGTCATGTCAGTCCAGTCCGGAAAAACGAGGCCCGTAAAGTTAACAGACTCGTCCGTAAACATTTTAACAGGTCGAGGTTCTATGTACGCGTCGGCCATAGGGCGAGTGTGCATAATTTCATCGTCAAAAATGAGTTGGTCAAATTGACTGTAATTCAAGAAAACAGTGCGACCGGGAAGTACTTCAATAGTGCGACGTGTATGGATTTTACCGTTAAGTAGCTGGGAGGAAATGAATTTACCAATACCGGCAACAAGTATGCCGTGGCGTGACCAGGTTTTACGGAGTTCGGGGCCAGAGTGAGACTTGATCTCCATGGCACATCCTTCGGTTGAATTGATATCCACAAAATTTTGCAAACACGTGACGTGGGGGTCTATAGATAGTTCCGTATGGTAGCACACGTAAAGGAAGTTAGTAAATTTACATGCACTGGCGATAATTTCCACAAAACGGGGCGCGCCATTCTGCATCACCCTGTATGTCAATTCCGGGATTCGAACACGGGACCAGTGGCCCTGCTGATAGGATCCCAGATTAATTACACGGTACACCGGAGAAATCGCATCCAAGGGGAGCAAGGGGGTCTCTAGTAAGAGATGAAAGGAATTCGTATCGACGTCATATGTGATCAAGTAGACATTGGTCAGGGCGTAAAACAACCCAACATCAGTGGTGTACAGTGTGGTTTTAAATTGGGGGTGCCCTTGAATAAAAATGCGAAGCCAAGTCGGGGTAAGAATATGGTATGATAATTTATTTAAAGACAATTCCATAATTAAGAAGTCGAGGCGCTCGAACAGCTGAGAAGCCTGCATCATTGCCAAAATATGTTTTTCCTCTGTACATATATCACAAAATTTGTTAATAAGTTCGTCTTGTAGTTCCAGAACGGAACGTTTCAAAATTAGCAAAATGTCATGTACTTTACTAAAGGCTTTGACTTGAATCTTTTTCATGAATTTTATTTCCTCGGCAATCGCGTGTTGATTGTCCGCCAGTGTCGGAGGCTTGAAGATGGTGGATTGAAAATGAATTTAAAACACCCAGGCCGACGGTGAACAAGTTTAAAAGGTTAAAAATAATTGAACGTTTTTCCCTAGAATGTACTGATCCATTCGACAAGGGCACTCCGCAGTTCGGCCGAAAATCTCCGACGGTGAATCTACATGGAAAATACTGCGAGACATCATGCAGGTAAGATTCGATCTTTTCCCGCGAGTTGTTTTGAATCTGAGTCCAGCGAGAACAATTCTGAGGGTTTTGAGTGCGGATATTTATATCGAGGTGTACATTGACTGTCGTAAAGACGTGTTCGTACGTGCGGACCATTAGTGCCTGTTTTTCGTAATAAAGACCGAGGGATTCGAAGAAGAGGTCACTATCCTCGGAAGTATGCAGAGCCGAAAGCGAGGGGGAGACAAACAGGAAGAGAAGGGACATAAAAAAATAGGGGGGTCGATCCCATGATCGCGAGTCTGAAACGAAGCAGAAAAAAAATGCATCAGTCAGTGAAAATCATAGCAAATTCGTGCGAACTGTTGCTCGCTGAGCGAAGAGTGCTGGAGATGTAAATGAACACCTACATTTATGAGTGGCCCGGGGTCCCGGATTCGAGTCATGCCTTCGGCATGATACGGCTGTTGCAAAAATTTCTCAACAGCTTGTTTTGAGTTTTCTTTTAATTCTTGAAGCTCTTATTGGGTTAAATAAAGTGCACGAACATGGCGATGGACAATTTGCACGGTAATACATGGATACCACTGTACTTTACGTTTTTTTTTTTTTCGTTGTAATAAGTTCTGATTCAGTCCTTTTTACAATTAAAAGTCAAAATAACGAACGCCTTGAAATTATCGTCCGTTTTGTTAACTACTAAATTAAGAAATAGAATGGACATGGATAAACTTGAAGCTTGTATGATATTGTCAATTGAGGGGCCGAGAAACCCACAGAAAGTTTCATTAACGACGTAGAAAGCCTAGACGTCTTAGTTTGCTCTAAGTGTCAATTATTGCAAGCTACATTATTATTTTATTGAGTCTCATAATCTCATTCTTAAAATGATACGTTATCAGATGTAAGGGACCATTTTAAAATATTAGTATTATTTTATTTTATTTGATTGATTTAGTTTATTTTACTTCGCGTTTTGTGCCTCTTGGCTAATTTGCGAAGATGGGGATGAGCGATGAAATGATGAAATTGATGAATGGACATTCACAAACAACCAAGTCCGAGCGGGATTCGAACCCGGGGCCCTTGGCTTCGCAGCGCGATATGCTAACCACTCGGCCACAGGTTCCGGCTGTTATTTTATTTGTATTATAATTTGATGCCTATGGCATCCCCTCGTTAAGATTGATGTCCCCCGGAGAAAAGTTGAAAGCAACCAAGAACAGTAGAAAACATTAACAGTACAGTTCATCAACTGAAAACAGTAAGTGTTTCAAAAGAGTTATTGTTCTACTGTAAATATTATACCCAATTTTTCAACCGAATCCAACAAACTACTTTTCCATGCTTTGCTTGCTTTTTCACCTCTTTCAATGCAAAAACACTGTATGTATTAATTCAGATGTACAGCCAACGGCAAATATAATAGCAAATTGTCCATAACCATGTTAATTTATTCTGTTTCCCACAAGGTAGGGTCCAAGAATTATTACAGCAAAAAGCACCAATAAGCTGAGGACAACCTCTGGTCGAACATAAATGCAATTCCATTCCCTAAAAAAAACATATAATTTAGGGAAGAGAACGAAAATAGCGATTGACAATTTGCCTATTGTTATCTCTGCGGCTGACTGTACAAAGTTACATTAGACACTTCTTTTTAAACAAACACTTACACATAACAAAACGTGTACACTATTTTAGCTTCCAATATCCTAGCAAACAACTCCCAGAATAAAAACCTATTTGTTCATATGTGACCTCAGTTCCTAACACATTGACGTCACTTCTGGTAAACTAATGGGAGCTCGCTAGGCCTGATAGATCGACCTTTGTTCTTCCACCTGTTCGCACGGAGTTATTGCCGTGCATAGAAAGAGAAAAAAAGAATAGTATATTTTCTGAGAGACTGTCTGGGAAGTGCACGTGGATGGACCCAAGTCTGGAGATTCAAGTTCTGCACGCAGGGAAGCAGCAGTGAACGTCCCGAGCCGGATGATTTCGGATTCAGAACACAGCAGAGAGCACTCACACAGCTGCATTCCTCGGAGCACGGTGCGTGTAATTGCCCACGATGGCGAAATAGCACAGATGGCGCACTTGCCGCATGGTCCATGGACAGAGCTAAAAATAAGCTTCCTACCACTGAACGAAGCGAGAAACGTACGGAAAATCTTCGCAGACGCCTGAACAATGTTTGAATAAAGAACATATGCAGTAAAGAAATAACATTTAGCAAAACAGCGATATGTTGTGTCGTCCATATATCGGGTGATTACTCTAACGTGCTCAGGATTTTCGAAAGAGAGCTGGGGGCTTTGTATATATATTTTTGGAAGCATGTGTTCATTTTGCGATCTTTTCCTGTCTTTGATGTTCTTCTTTTTTATGAATGATCAGCCCACGGGGTGGGAGGGTTATGACTTATGACCCCACCAAACCCCCTTGGGCACGCCACTGAGTGGTTATAATCCTACTCAGAGTCCTCTGGAGCTGTTGAAAGCATCGGATTGCGCTGATTCTTGGTATAATGGTTATGAAAACCATGCGGAAGTGAATATTGACGAAAAACAAATTAGTTCAAATTTTCACCACCAGGTGAAAATATAGCGCTGAAATTTAGTGCAGTGAACAACACCCTACTACCGAATCAACCTGTCTTACATTTCCAAAGGGTAATTGACGTTGACGGTGCGCATATTGAGCACTGCTGTACTGACTGACAAACTAAAAATAATTTACATGTTCGATTTCTGGTTATTTCAGCGCCACATTTCCACCTGGTGGTGAAAATTTGAACTATTTTCCCCATGTACATTCACTTCTCTTCCTCATGGTCTACATCCAAAAGTGGCAGAAACACGAAGTAAAATACATCATTAATTCATTCGTTTACCCAGGGTACGAACCTATGACCTCAGAGCATTCATGCTACATCACTCTTTTCATTGTGCTTTGCTTCATTTTCCCCTCTGTCGTCTTTTTGGTAAGTGCAACATATCAAATTGGCATGATTTATAGGTTTGTTTATCTTAGGAGGCCATGATTCCACAAGTTCGTGATGTTGGTTCCTTTTTTCTCTTTTTTATCGTCAAGCACGTCCAAACTCGTTAAAAAATAGCTTGGTGGCGTTAGCTTGAGAATGTGTTGTAGTTTGAGATGTCTGAAGTTCAGCATATCAGTGGCACAGGAACGGGCGGGTACAGGGGTACATTTTGCGACTTTGCAAGGGTACAGTACTCTCTAAATGTGTTGATCCGAATATTACCCATTGTACCCCTTCAAATAATTTGACAGTCGCAAGATGCTGCTGTTCAAAGAATCTCGTTTAAGTAACTATAAAGCAAAAAAATATATTTTGTCTACATTATCTCAATATTCAAAACAATGAAAACCAGCGTGAAGGTGATCCGTGCCCTCGGAAAACTTCATTGGGAAATAAAAACTGTTCAAAATGACGGAATGAGGCTTAGAGCTTATCAGTTCCTGAATTGTACATGCTTTTAAAATCTGTCAAAAACTAGCTTCAAAACAGCCATAACAGTTGGAAGAATCAAAATTATTTTTTGAATACCGCTTTTTTATTGACAGTAAAATGCAAATTTTATTTTAAAAATTGAAATTTATGTGATCTATTTTAAAATACAATGTCCCATGTTTATGCGTATAATACACATCATACTCTCGAATAAACAAAATCCATATGTTATGTAACATTAGCCAGTATATTTTAGATCAGCCCCATACACACACACACACACACATACATAGAGGCTGAACTTTGTATCGTTCCACCAAATCAAAAACGTTCCTGCGCCACGGTAACATATAAACAGACAGCCACAGGACTCTCTCGGCATCGCATACTAAAGAAATTGTGATTCAGGTGAAATGTTTATATTGATATTCAAATTTATTATTCTCGAACAAGACGAGACTCGAGCTGTATGTTACTTTCGATATTTAAAAGCAATTCCAACTTCTGTCTTGTGAAGTATTGTTTCCAAGCACGTTTCCTCAATTCTGAGCGACCTACAAACAGATTTTACGTCGCCCATTCATTCGCCGTAAACCACTGACATGGCATCTGAACATGGAAAGAAAGCTACGTGAATTTCGAGATGACATTCAATTCATCGAAAGAAAAAGTGGGATTTCATCTTCGTGCTGCTTCAGTTCGTAACGACAGTGGTGCCCTCAGGTGCGGAAACATGGCAATCTTTCTACCGTGGACCACAATTGGCTGTTTTCAGAGGGCCAACATATCGTCTGCTTGGGAAAAGCACGTGGCCGTGAGAAGGATTCTAAACAATCAACAGTCGCTTGCTCGACACTCGCGGCATCAGGCGGTTATCGTCGGCGCGAGCAACTTGCAAGTATGTGAATATGTGCGCGTGTATGTGTGAGCAAGTGCGTTAAGTGCGTGGATTTTTCTTCATCTACGAAAAAGTGTCAGTGCTTTACTGCAGCGCATTTCAACATTTTCAGCGCTGATCGTACAAAATCAATCTAATAATTTAGATCTTACGAAACGAAAGAAAAGAGACATAAGTTTCTGTAACACAATTCTGTGCCTTCACGATTTGTTACACCAACGCAGAGCTCAAGTTAAATCAAGTTGAAGCTCAGGAAAGAAAGAAGAAAAGTAGCCTGTGAATTCTTCTTTTTCTTCTCCCCGAACTTGCCTTTAATGCTTGATACACAGCAGGCACTTTAGCCAGAAATTAACGGTTATATGACGGCCGGTCGTCGGTTAATTTTACCCTAAGGTTAAAAGAATGAGGTGGGCGATATCGTGATAATTACCTTGCACCATGGCGCCGATTGTACGGTGAGGAACACAGCACGTAAAATCGTCTGTAATTTGTCACTCGAATTGACTGCGCATCGCACGTGCTAAGCAAGTTTTCGGTAAGAATTTTAAAGACGCACCACAAGCGGAGAAGGAAGAGAAGAGGTGGAAAAAGTTGTAGAAAGAATTCGGCGTGAAGAAGATCGACAAACTTGATAAACAAGCGTTGACCTTTGGATGGAGGAGGCAAACAAACAACGACCTGCAACAAGAAGAGAAGGGTGTAATTTTCTGCTGAGTTGAGGAGTTATTTTTTGTTCTGCTGCAGAAACATGTTCTGTTTGCGTGTTTTCCTTGAGTTTATTCTGTGTGTTATACAGTGTTTCGTCTAATTGCGAATAGGTAATTTAATGGAAACCTAATGTTAAAAGTGGCACGAGTTTGAAAAACAAATCCCGTGTTCGAGTTGAAATACAGGGTGATACTAAAGTCACGTCCAAAATACCGAGAGGAAAATGATACGGATCATGTAACATTCAGGGTAAACATAAATATGGGAATTCCGCGTGCAACATTGTTTGTAGCAATGCTTTTCTGTGTCGTGCACACAAGACGTCACTACAACACTTACAATCCAAGATCATACAGATCGCAAAGAACTTACGAAAAGAGGCACTACCCGGCTCAAAATGATCTCAGAAACTATGGATCTTCTTCGACCTACGTCAGGGGTACCAATCCAGTATCTCCTGCGTACAGTCATTTAAGGGATGAAGAGGGTACTGTGACGTCAACAACATCGAAAGTGTTGACAACTTCGGCCACTACTCCCCCACCGAAAAAAGAAGAGAACAAGGCAGAGATGAAACCGTACACTAGACACCAAAGTGGGTGAGTAGTTTGTTCTTATTACTACTTTGTTTAGTTTTCAATATTTGAGAGGTGTTCATTTCAATATATTAATTAAATTAAAGTTGTTGTTTTTTCCCAATTAGGGGCATTCTGAATTCCGAAATTTCTGTCCCGATTTCAACTGTTGGGAAATGTGTTTCCAATTCGGGATTGCCTCCGTGGCGGAGTGTTTGTCATAAGACGATAGAAGCCAAAAGTCCTAGATTCGAGCCCGACCCTGTAGCCAAGTGGTTAGCACATCGCGCTGCGGCGCCAAGGGTCCCGGGTTCGAATCCCGGTCGGGCTTGGTTGTTTGTGAATGTCCATTCATCAATTTCATCATTTCATCACTCATCCCCATTTAGCCAAGAGGCACAAAACGCGAAGTAAAATAAACTAAATCAATCAATCCTAGATTCGAACCCTGCACGAGGCATGGATGTATCATTGTGCTTGTTCAATCATTCATTTCATCTGTTCGTCAGCTATTCTTATCGTTGCAATTAACCGAAGGGACTGAAATCGATGTAAAATCAACGAAATAGAAAAATAAAATCCTATTAATGATTTCCAAACTGCGTAGTTTTGGCATTTGTCTCGCTTTTCTGCCATTTTCGGCTGATCACGACGTTGAGGACGAACGATGATTGGGTGAAATTATTGAAGAACACTCGCAAAGAAACATCCAGGCCGAGGGTTTGAACCTGGAACCTTCGGTAGCGATTTCTTACGTCGTTCAACCAACACGCTCGGCTACTCAGGCCGCTTCAGTGGGAAATCGTGTTTAGAACCACAGATAAGGGTATACCTTTATCTGTGGTAGAACTCTAGATTTCTTCTGAAAATCTCGATTTTTTTTTCTTCTGAAGTACCGGGATTTTTTTAAGTCTTGTCCAGTCTGGACCAAAATTATCTTGTTCCGTAAAACCCTAGTTTCAATACAAGGGCAACAGCTGCAAATGTGTAATTTTGTGGCTACGTAGGTCTAGAATGTACGAATACTATATTTTCTTTTGTTCGATGATTGAGTAAATTATTGATCTTTAGTAAACTGTACATTATATTATAGAACGTTACCAATTGCATATCGCACTTCACATTCACAGAATATACAGGACTGCAGTAATGATATTACGATATTTAAGTACTATTAGTTATAGATACAAATTCATGTTTTGAACCACATTTAGATATGCCTGTAGTAGAATTACGGCTTCTGTTGTCAAAATTATGTTCTAAAATACTAAAAAATATATATAAATAACGATAATTTGTTTTAATTAACAAATAATTTTGACCAAATTTTTTGGTAACTTTAAACAAATCTGTACGATAACCGAAAATCATTTGGTACATTTGTTTGTCGAGTATTTAAATGAATATTTGGTTACCTGAATCTACTTTCTGGCTAGCCCAGACAAACTTTTTCTTTCCGTGTATAATCTCAGAGGGAAAAACTTTCTTTTCAAGGTTGGGAAAGATTTTTGGAATGTAGAACCTGAGAGAAAATATCACTTCCCTGCTTCAAATCGAAATCTGTGAAGTAGTACGCGTGGAAGAATGCATTTGTGTCATAGAACGGCTGAGCGGCCATTTCAAACGTGGAAGAAAAAACAATGCGTTTATCGGTATGGGATCACACAGAAATGACATGTTCATGTGTGATCATCTCTTCGTTCTTGAACTTGGGAACGATCTTCTCTCCCCTCGCTGAAAACAATGAGAGTTCAATGATTTATCCTGAAATCTTGCAGGGCGTGGTTGTACAGTAAAGGCCCATCAAACTTTCATACGTCGTCTATTCTTGGTAAAGCAACTTGAAGTTGTTTCACAATAATTCTCTCTTAGGAGTACTAACTGAAGATCTGCCGATGAGAAAATGCCAGCACTTCTTTCTGGTTGGGTACTCATTGGCCCCTTCTGCTCAGTAGAGACGCCAGAAAAAATAAGAGGGCGGAGTGGGATTGGAAGCTTACACACTAAATCTCAGAAGCCGAAAGTTAATGCAGAATATTGTATATGTTGATCATGATACCCATTATATATTGATAGCCATTTTGTTTTCAAAAACTGGGAACCACGAGAGGGGAAGGAAGTGCCCACTCTTCGGTGCTTTCACTAGTTGAGAACTACATGGGGCCGACCGACCTCCGTGGCTGAGTGGTTAGCGCGTTACGGTGCAAGCTCCCTGGTTCGAATTCCGACCTGTGCGTGGGTGCTCTTTGTGAGTGTCCGTTCATCAATTTCATCAAATCATCAGTCATCCTCGTCGTAGCGATAAGCCGAAATCGGCAGAAAAACGATGCTGAGTAACAAAAATCAAATCAAAACTCCATGGTGCTGTTTATCCGTGTCTTTGTTTTGTTTATCGTTACCGGACCGAATGGACACTGACATCACACTGACGTCTTTGAGAAATTATACAAGCATGTATAGATATAAAGTTTATCTTCGGAGGCTCCTTAACTCTGCGAACTTCTCAACTTTCATTTTGTCACAATAACAGCAAGCTTGTCATACATACTTAACCAAGAAATGCATACATTTTGAAATTATACTTTTTCTTCTTTTAGGAAGAACAAGACAACTAACTATGCAGTGTAGCCAGGTTTTGACTTGGAAGATATATTTTTTGTTAATGTCACAAATGGTGCCATAAAAGAGAGGGCGCAAACGTTGAATACGACACAAAAGCATTGTGAAATAAAAATAAAACAACATGATACTAAGACGGAATATCGCAGTATCACACGTACAAAACAGCTTGTGCAGTTGCTTCACTGTGCAGATTCAAAAATCTTATCTCTATTACAAAGCATTCTCGGGAACGTATATCACTTGCTGACCTACTCTTGGAATTGCATATCGTTCGATGCTTCAAGAAGAGTGCATTCAACAATTCAACGCTAGTTTCATCAGCATTTCGATAACCGATACTTTAACTAACGAGAATGAGGCTGCTACGTATCTCGTGAGGAAAAGTTTGGCAGTTAAAATCCGCAGAGGTTAATCAATACCATGCATACAATTTTGAAACTGATCAGAACTGCGGAAAATTGCTTCGCCGTTAATTAGAATAAGTTTGTGTCTTCAACATAGACATTCGTTAATCCAGATGGTGTGTTTCAAAACATGATATATAGCAGTGTATGTGTAGGTCAATAATTTGAGCTACATAACGAACGTTATCGAATGGAAGCGTTTTGATGAGGATTTGGAAGAGTGGAAATGAAAAGTGAATCCATAGGATTCGAAGTGAACGAGTACTTGAAATATTGAAAGAGAAGACACATTTTAATACGATAAATGAAAGGTGGGGGAATGGAACAGAACCTGCTTGGAACAGAAGGAACGAATACTGAGGACGGCAAATGAGATGTCCCTGTTATCTTGTATGTAGCCTATCATATTCCTAGTGTGTTGAAAATTGGGCAGTATTCTTTAATCTTCAACTTTACATTCGTTTCATACTCACAGGGCAATTTATGGTGAACTATTCAACCTGTTGATTACAAGCTCTAGGGCGTTCATGGCTGTAGGTGTTTAATATTATTACAAAGTTTAACCCTGCTGTTGTGTTCGGGTCATATTGACCCGAAACTATATTTTATGTGTATATAATATTGTATTAATTTTTGCACAAAGCTGTATTCCCGTGACTTTATGTTTATAGTGGGTTGCTTGGTTATTCAAAAGAAAATATATATAAATATTATTTTATTATTATCACTGAATGGTGTGTTCGGGTCAATATGACCCGAAGTCGTTATATGAACTTTTATAAATGTATTATTATTACTAATAAAATTAGGAAACAAAAATAAAAAAATCAAAATAAAAGCTACGAAAAGCAAATGTTGCCATATTTCTTTAAAGAAATAAGAAATATGTCACTCGGGTCATATTGACCCGAACACTACAAATGTAAGCAAAATTTGAACACTACAGCAGGGTTAAGTGTGCAGATATGGGCTGAATCGCCATAATTTAATTTTTTATTTTTTATATTGTTGTTATCATCACTTCTTGTAGATTTTGTTCGCAACAAGTATGTTATAATATAAATAGACAATGTTGTAATGAATAAATATGAACAGGTGTTCTATGTAATACAACGTAGAGGTACGGGAACTTCTCAAACACCCTGTAGCAGGAAGGGGGCAACCTGATTACTTGATGGGAAGTAGAAGATAATGAAATGGAGGCTATGAATAGAGTAGTCTGGAGACTAGGATTCTGTGTCCGAGCACAATGCCACATTGCAATTGATGACGAGGATGGTAACATTGCCGGCTCGGTGGCCGACTTTTGATCACCTCACCATAGATCGCGGGTTCAGATCCCGACATGAGTGTTCTTTGGGAGCGTCCCTTCGTCAATTCCATCATGTCATCGCTCATCCTCACGGTCGCCATTGGCCAAAAGTTGCAGAAAACCGCCGTTAAATAACCAAAATACAAATACGACTGTAATAATATCATTGTTATTGGCACTGATATTAACGAGTTGAGCAAGTACCTCCAGTAATGGGCCTCGCTTTCGGAAGCTGACGGGTTCAAACCAGTGGCTAACCATTCTTACTGAGATCACTCGAGGTGAACCTCTTTAACGAATTTACTTCCTTCGGCCCCTCCAATATATTCGTTTAGGGTAACCAACAGTACAATAAGCATTGGCGTGCGCAGAGGGGGGGAGGGCTACAGCCCCTTCCGAAATATTGAAATAATCAACATTTTCAAAGAAAACAAGTGATGAACTCGGGGAAAAAAACAGAGTCGTAAATGCAAGTTCCCCTTAAAACGACACCCAATTCTCATTTTTGAGAGTGGAAAGTTCTAATTGTGCGAAGTATCTTATTGTGTATGCCACCCCTCTGAAAGGCAGCTGATGTACCTTTATAATTCCAACACTCTGCCTACGCCAGTGCAAATAAGCAAAACTAACACTAACGCATCACCGACTACAATGATTTATCCACACACTCATCGAAATTTCCTTCAACACCAGCCTAAAAACCTGCAAGAATGCCCAATTTGATATTTACACTCCTATCCCAATGTAAAACTTTTGCATACTTTCGAGATTCGATGTATAGACAAAAGGCGATTTCGTGATTGGATGTGACCAAATAAATGTGGTCGTTACTTTTGATGCATCCTGTACTCGAGGAATGCACCAGAGTAAAGTAAGACCTTCAGGCAGTTTATCCTTCGAGCGTAATAGGAGCTGCAGATCAAGTTACACAGAATTCCTGCTGCACCGAGCACTCCTTCTTTGTCGTTTTTTCTTCTTGCATTGCGAGGGGACGATGAGTGCAAAACAAACGTGCTTTATTTGCGGTACACAGGTCTCACACACACCAGGTGGAGCGGGTGTTTGGGAAATGCGTACAAGGCAGGGAAACGCCATTTGTGGAGTCGAATGTTCCAAGTCCATGCTAAGAAAAAGCACTTTAAGTGCTACATTTATAAAATGAATTGTTCAAGTGTGAACTTCACGAGAATATCCCTTGAACAGCATTATGTTGCAGTGCCTCAAGCTTGATATGTAAAGGGAAGTCAATAAGAGCAAACAAGAGGAGCGATCTTAAAGTTAATGTGCTAAGGTTCTCGATTTATATGATGATTGAACTATCAGGTGACAAGCAGGGTTGTGAAAGGTCCGGAAACTCATAAATTCTATTGGGTTCCGCTTCAGGACCGAAACCTTTTTTCTTGCACAATTTAAATTCGGTCCAAGTTGCGTATTGTTTCATTGAAAAAAGGTTCCTGGGCCGAATTTAAATTGATGCGGGAAAAAAGTTCCTGGACCGAATTAAAATTCTTCCGGAAAAAAGGTTCCTGGACCGTATTTAAATTCATCCGAGGAAAAAGGTTCCTGGACCGTATTTAAATTCATCCGGGGAAAAAGGTTCCTGGACCGTATTTAATTTCATCCGGGGAAAAAGGTTCCTGGACCGTATTTAAATTCATCCGAGGAAAAAGGTTCCTGGACCGTATTTAATTTCATCCGAGGAAAAAGGTTCCTGGACCGTATTTAATTTCATCCGAGGAAAAAGGTTCCTGGACCGTATTTAATTTCATCCGAGGAAAAAGGTTCCTGGACCGTATTTAATTTCATCCGAGGAAAAAGGTTCCTGGACCGTATTTAATTTCATCCGAGGAAAAAGGTTCCTGGACCGTATTTAATTTCATCCGAGGAAAAAGGTTCCTGGACCTTATTTAATTTCATCCGAGGAAAAAGGTTCCTGGACCGTATTTAAATTCATCCGGGGAAAAAGGTTCCTGGACCGTATTTAATTTCATCCGGGGAAAAAGGTTCCTGGACCGTATTTAATTTCATCCGGGGAAAAAGGTTCCTGGACCGTATTTAAATTCATCCGAGGAAAAAGGTTCCTGGACCGTATTTAAATTCATCCGAGGAAAAAGGTTCCTGGACCGTATTTAAATTCATCCGAGGAAAAAGGTTCCTGGACCGTATTTAATTTCATCCGAGGAAAAAGGTTCCTGGACCGTATTTAAATTCATCCGAGGAAAAAGGTTCCTGGACCGTATTTAATTTCATCCGGGGAAAAAGGTTCCTGGACCGTATTTAATTTCATCCGGGGAAAAAGGTTCCTGGACCGTATTTAATTTCATCCGGGAAAAAAGGTTCCTGGACCGTATTTAAATTCATCCGGGGAAAAAGGTTCCTGGACCGTATTTAATTTCATCCGGGGAAAAAGGTTCCTGGACCGTATTTAAATTCATCCGGCGAAAAAGGTTCCTGGACCGTATTTAATTTCATCCGGGGAAAAAGGTTCCTGGACCGTATTTAATTTCATCCGGGGAAAAAGGTTCCTGGACCGTATTTAATTTCATCCGGGGAAAAAGGTTCCTGGACCGTATTTAATTTCATCCGGGGAAAAAGGTTCCTGGACCGTATTTAAATTCATCCGGGGAAAAGGGTTTCTGGACCGTATTTAATTTCATCCGGGGAAAAAGGTTCCTGGACCGTATTTAATTTCATCCGGGGAAAAAGGTTCCTGGACCGTATTTAAATTCATCCGGGGAAAAAGGTTCCTGGACCGTATTTAAATTCATCCGGGGAAAAAGGTTCCTGGACCGTATTTAATTTCATCCGGGGAAAAAGGTTCCTGGACCGTATTTAATTTCATCCGGGGAAAAGGTTCCTGGACCGTATTTAATTTCATCCGGGGAAAAAGGTTCCTGGACCGTATTTAAATTCATCCGGGGAAAAAGGTTCCTGGACCGTATTTAAATTCATCCGGGGAAAAAGGTTCCTGGACCGTATTTAAATTCATCCGGGGAAAAAGGTTCCTGGACCGTATTTAAATTCATCCGGGGAAAAAGGTTCCTGGACCGTATTTAAATTCATCCGGGGAAAAAGGTTCCTGGACCGTATTTAAATTCATCCGGGGAAAAGGTTCCTGGACCGTATTGAAATTCATCCTGGGAAAAAGGTTCCTGGACCGTATTGAATTTCATCCTGGGAAAAAGGTTCCTGGACCGTATTTAAATTCATCCGGGGAAAAAGGTTCCTGGACCGTATTGAAATTCATCCGGGGAAAAATGTTCCTGGACCGTATTTAAATTCATCCTGGGAAAAAGGTTCCTGGACCGTATTTAAATTCATCCGGGAAAAAGGTTCCTGGACCGTATTTAAATTCATCCTGGGAAAAGGTTCCTGGACCGTATTGAAATTCATCCTGGGAAAAAGGTTCCTGGACCGTATTGAATTTCATCCTGGGAAAAAGGTTCCTTGACCGTATTTAAATTCATCCGGGGAAAAGGTTCCTGGACCGTATTTAAATTCATCCGGGGAAAAGGTTCCTGGACCGTATTGAAATTCATCCTGGGAAAAAGGTTCCTGGACCGTATTGAATTTCATCCTGGGAAAAAGGTTCCTGGACCGTATTTAAATTCATCCTGGGAAAAAGGTTCCTGGACCGTATTTAAATTCATCCGGGGAAAAAGGTTCCTGGACCGTATTTAAATTCATCCGGGGAAAAGGTTCCTGGACCGTATTGAAATTCATCCTGGGAAAAAGGTTCCTGGACCGTATTGAATTTCATCCTGGGAAAAAGGTTCCTGGACCGTATTTAAATTCATCCGGGGAAAAAGGTTCCTGGACCGTATTTAAATTCATCCGGGGAAAAGGTTCCTGGACCGTATTGAAATTCATCCTGGGAAAAAGGTTCCTGGACCGTATTGAATTTCATCCTGGGAAAAAGGTTCCTGGACCGTATTTAAATTCATCCGGGGAAAAAGGTTCCTGGACCGTATTTAAATTCATCCGGGGAAAAAGGTTCCTGGACCGTATTTAAATTCATCCGGGGAAAAGGTTCCTGGACCGTATTGAAATTCATCCTGGGGAAAAGGTTCCTGGACCGTATTGAATTTCATCCTGGGAAAAAGGTTCCTGGACCGTATTTAAATTCATCCTGTGAAAAAGGTTCCTGGACCGTATTTAAATTCATCCGGGGAAAAAGGTTCCTGGACCGTATTTAAATTCATCCGGGGAAAAGGTTCCTGGACCGTATTGAAATTCGTCCTGGGAAAAAGGTTCCTGGACCGTATTGAATTTCATCCTGGGAAAAAGGTTCCTGGACCGTATTTAAATTCATCCGGGGAAAAAGGTTCCTGGACCGTATTTAAATTCATCCGGGGAAAAGGTTCCTGCACCGTATTGAAATTCATCCTGGGAAAAAGGTTCCTGGACCGTATTGAATTTCATCCTGGGAAAAAGGTTCCTGGACCGTATTTAAATTCATCCTGGGAAAAAGGTTCCTGGACCGTATTTAAATTCATCCGGGGAAAAAGGTTCCTGGACCGTATTGAAATTCATCCGGGGAAAAATGTTCCTGGACCGTATTTAAATTCATCCGGGGAAAAAGGTTCCTGGACCGTATTTAAATTCATCCTGGGAAAAAGGTTCCTGGACCGTATTGAATTTCATCCTGGGAAAAAGGTTCCTGGACCGTATTTAAATTCATCCTGGGAAAAAGGTTCCTGGACCGTATTTAAATTCATCCGGGGAAAAAGGTTCCTGGACCGTATTGAATTTCATCCTGGGAAAAAGGTTCCTGGACCGTATTTAAAATCATCCTGGGAAAAAGGTTCCTGGACCGTATTTAAATTCATCCTGGGAAAAAGGTTCCTGGACCGTATTTAAATTCATCCGGGGAAAAAGGTTCCTGGACCGTATTGAATTTCATCCTGGGAAAAAGGTTCCTGGACCGTATTGAATTTCATCCTGGGAAAAAGGTTCCTGGACCGTATTTAAATTCATCCGGGGAAAAAGGTTCCTGGACCGTATTGAAATTCATCCGGGGAAAAATGTTCCTGGACCGTATTTAAATTCATCCTGGGAAAAAGGTTCCTGGACCGTATTTAAATTCATCCGGGGAAAAAGGTTCCTGGACCGTATTTAAATTCATCCGGGGAAAAGGTTCCTGGACCGTATTGAAATTCATCCTGGGAAAAAGGTTCCTGGACCGTATTGATTTTCATCCTGGGAAAAAGGTTCCTGGACCGTATTTAAATTCATCCGGGGAAAAAGGTTCCTGGACCGTATTTAAATTCATCCGGGGAAAAGGTTCCTTGACCGTATTGAAATTCATCCTGGGAAAAAGGTTCCTGGACCGTATTGAATTTCATCCGGGGAAAAAGGTTCCTGGACCGTATTTAAATTCATCCTGGGAAAAAGGTTCCTGGACCGTATTTAAATTCATCCGGGGAAAAAGGTTCCTGGATCGTATTTAAATTCATCCGGGGAAAAGGTTCCTGGACCGTATTGAAATTCATCCTGGGAAAAAGGTTCCTGGACCGTATTGAATTTCATCCTGGGAAAAAGGTTCCTGGACCGTATTTAAATTCATCCGGGGAAAAAGGTTCCTGGACCGTATTTAAATTCATCCGGGGAAAAGGTTCCTGGACCGTATTGAAATTCATCCTGGGAAAAAGGTTCCTGGACCGTATTGAATTTCATCCTGGGAAAAAGGTTCCTGGACCGTATTTAAATTCATCCTGGGAAAAAGGTTCCTGGACCGTATTTAAATTCATCCGGGGAAAAAGGTTCCTGGACCGTATTTAAATTCATCCGGGGAAAAGGTTCCTGGACCGTATTGAAATTCATCCTGGGAAAAAGGTTCCTGGACCGTATTGAATTTCATCCTGGGAAAAAGGTTCCTGGACCGTATTTAAATTCATCCTGGGAAAAAGGTTCCTGGACCGTATTTAAATTCATCCGGGGAAAAATGTTCCTGGACCGTATTTAAATTCATCCGGGGAAAAGGTTCCTGGACCGTATTGAAATTCATCCTGGGAAAAAGGTTCCTGGACCGTATTGAATTTCATCCTGGGAAAAAGGTTCCTGGACCGTATTTAAATTCATCCGGGGAAAAAGGTTCCTGGACCGTATTTAAATTCATCCGGGGAAAAGGTTCCTGGACCGTATTGAAATTCATCCTGGGAAAAAGGTTCCTGGACCGTATTGAATTTCATCCTGGGAAAAAGGTTCCTGGACCGTATTTAAATTCATCCTGGGAAAAAGGTTCCTGGACCGTATTTAAATTCATCCTGGGAAAAAGGTTCCTGGACCGTATTTAAATTCATCCGGGGAAAAGGTTCCTGGACCGTATTGAAATTCATCCTGGGAAAAAGGTTCCTGGACCGTATTGAATTTCATCCTGGGAAAAAGGTTCCTGGACCGTATTTAAATTCATCCGGGGAAAAAGGTTCCTGGACCGTATTTAAATTCATCCGGGGAAAAGGTTCCTGGACCGTATTGAAATTCATCCTGGGAAAAAGGTTCCTGGACCGTATTGAATTTCATCCTGGGAAAAAGGTTCCTGGACCGTATTTAAATTCATCCGGGGAAAAAGGTTCCTGGACCGTATTGAAATTCATCCGGGGAAAAATGTTCCTAGACCGTATTTAAATTCATCCTGGGAAAAAGGTTCCTGGACCGTATTGAAATTCATCCTGGGAAAAAGGTTCCTGGACCGAATTGAAATACTTTATGTATAAAAAGGTTCTTTACGGCCTAGAACCCATTTACATTTGCTGATTTTCTCTTCCGGATGGGAATTAAAATTATTTACAATTCCTGGAAATGAACAACCCTGGGATTGTTAAGGATCCATAAATCCATACATTGTAATGGGTTCTATTTGGTTCCGTAACAGAACGGAAACCTTTTTTCTCGCACAATTCGATCCAAGTTGCGTTTTGTTTAATTGAAAAAAGGTTCCTGGACCGAATTAAAATTGTCTGAAAAAAATTCCTGGACCGTATTTAAATTAAGCTGGAGAAAAGGTCCCCGGACCGCATTTAAATTGATCTGGATTTACAGATAAAAAGGTTATTTACGGTCCAGCACCCATTTACGCTTGCTCATTATCTCTCCTGGACCGGAATTGAATTTATTTAAAATCTCTGGACCTTTAACAATCCTGGTGACAAGTCTTCATGGAAAAGTATGGAAACAAAGAAGTGTAAGTTATTCTTACATAGAATTGTACATATTAATAAAAATAGACTCTTTGTGAAATTGCTATTAATATAACCAGCCTAGTTGGGGGAGTAGTCATCGTAAGCCAGGGGTACCAGGTTCGAACCTTGGTTAAGTCATGAATGTATCATTGTGTGTGTATCCCATCATCCATTTCATCTCATCTTCATTTGTAATCATCGTCGCGATTAACCCAAAAGGAGGAAACGCGACGGATTATAACGGATAGAGAAAGCTGATGTAATAGAAAAGTCTGCATTCATTCCTATTAGGTCACCATTACATTTGAAAAATCTCAAACAAGGGACAAAAATTAATGAAAACCCCTCTTCCCTCTTTCTGTCAATTAGAGTTTTTGGAGTATTATTGGTGTGAAGTCCACTTTATGCACAAATAATCAAATCTGGACCTACAGTTTAAAGTGAGGTCCAAATCACTCCAATGTGCCTCCACCGGATATTGAACCTAGCACCCCCTTGATTACAAGGCGACGACGTTGCCACTACGCCACAAGGGAGGCTGTTTCGTCAATTCGAAGAACGTTTCTGGAGGCGATGTATGTACAGGGTGATTCAGAAGTGATGATACAAAACTTTAAAGGTGAAATGTATACATCAAGAGAAGCTTCAGTTGTGATTTATTTTACTTCGCGTTGCTCCCATTTCACTGGGACTCTCTCGCTTCTCTTGGTGCCAAACTGTCCGGACCCATGTTGAAATGAACAGTTTGCGAGAAAATTACGAAGGACGGTGTATTGATGCGATCCACCTCTGACGTATTTGCTTATACCCAAGCTCAGTCTACTGGGTTCTCCTCACACACTTGTTACCAGACTTTAATCCTTTGGATGTTTGTGTCTGGGACTATCTGTGGATATGCAGCTGTCTGTTTTTCACAGTCGTAGAGCAAAAGCACTGGATGAAGGTTGCCTGTTACCAATTAAGAAATGAGGCGGGGGTGTTTGAAGCATTATGAACACAACGCTGAGCGGAGCATAATATTGTGTACAGATGCAAGGACAGAATTTAGAACAGCGCACGATGATTTAGTTGGTTGATTTTATGTGTAAAGTCCACTTTATGCACAGTAAAGCTAATCGGGACTGGACCTACAGTTTAAAGTGGGATCCGAAACACTATGTGCCTCCGCCAAGCAAGGCGACGACGATACCACTACACCAGGCATGTCAAACTCAAAATATGAACTGGGCCAAATAGTCAGTAGTGTTAGATAGGGCGGGCCGCAAGGAAAAAAATTAAATTATCTTTAATACTTTATTTAAAAGAATTACTAACATAACACTTAATAAAATATATTGAACATTCATTGAAACTTGATCATTGCTTCTTGCCTGACAGCTGGCATCTTTTTTCTGCCAGCAACTTATCAATATCAGGAGACATCTTATTCAAAGCAGCTACTTTCAGAACACAGCTAATATGAACGTCTGAAAATATGGATCTCGTTGGTGACTTGTTCCTTTCACAAGTGAGAAAAGTTTTTCACACTGGTAAGTGCTACCGAACATTGAAATTATTTCACACGCAAATTTGCGGGTTTCTGGAAAACGTGCAGGCAAGTACTCAACTTTGAAACAAAAGTACTTTTGTTTCAAAGTTGAGTCGCACTGAATTTCAATTACTCCCATCTGCAAATGTGCTGCATCTTTTTCTACGTCAGTCGTAAACAGGGCTGAAAACAGGGAGATCTTGTCTTCGAAAGAACGAACATCGTGGAACCTTTTCCCGAATTCAGTATTCAAAACCTGAATTTTTTCGGCGTACTTTTTGTACAAAACAGGGTCCTTTGAACTTGATCTGTATTTAGAACAAGTTGGAAAGTGCGTCAAGTCTGTTTCTTAACTGTTTTTCCCAAAGCAATAACTTACGCTCGAATGTTTTGACTTGATCATTCATGTTGGTGATTAATTGATCTTTTCCTTGCAGTTTCAAATTTAAATCTCACAAGTGTTTCGTTATATCAACAAGAAAGGAAAGATCTTGTAACCACGTTGGTTGCGAAAAAATGCTGGTGTCTTGTTCTTTCCTTTGCAAAAATTGGCATATTTCATCTTTCAAGTTACAGAATCTTTCAAGAACCATAGCCAAGCGCACTTCTGTGTAGCAGGGCACTCCAGAATATTCGCTTTCTAAATCTGTTAAGAAATCAGAAAATTGTCGCTGGTTTAAAGCACGAGATCTTATGAAGTTGATAGCTTTTTTCACAGGCTTCATCACACTTTCCATGTTGATTACTTTTGAACACGAGACCTCTTGGTGAATGATGCAATACACATGATGGAACATGTGTTTATCACAGGTTTCACGAAATTGGTTTTGCAGTTTTGTCACAAAACCATTGTTTTTTCCCCGTCATTGAAGGGGCACCATCCGTAGCTACACAGGATAACTTTGACAGAGGTAAATCATACTTCCGCAAAAGTTCACGAACAGCAATAAATATATCCTCACCGGTAGTAGTGTCATGCAACGGTGCAATGTCCAATAGCTCCTCATCACAAGCACGAAGAAACACAGCTAAGTGAGCTACACCACCGATGTCTGTACTCTCATCACAAGCGATGGAATAGGCAATGAAATTTTACACTTTTGTTTTAATTTGATCTCTCAAATCACAGGCCAGTTTGGTTACTCTTTCAGCAACCGTGTTGCGGGATAGTGAAATGCCTTGAAAAGCTTTTACACTTGCGGGATTAACTATTTCAGCAGCTTTTGCCAAGCACCGTTTAATAAACTCGCCTTCGGCAAAAGGTTTTGACTGTTTAGCTATCAACTCCGACAATGCGTAGCTTGCGCGTACCGCAGCTTCGCTTTCTTGAGCTACTTTAGTAATTTTTCGGGCGAAGGCAGCTTGTTCCCCTTTTCCTTCAACCCTCACCTCATTCTAGATTACGGAGAGAAAACTGCGCAGGCAGACGACTTAGCCTTGGACTCTGAACAACTGGCAATCACTACATTCGTCAACCACCCCAATAAAGCAACACGAACACCTTTTTTCACCTACCGACGGGTATATCCTGTCCAAGAGGAAAACGTGTGAAATTTCACATCGTCTTATATAAAAACACATATATTTTAGCAACTACATCTGAAGGCTCTACTATTTAAAAATAGGTAATAGCAAAGGGGCCGCACAAAAATATATCGAGGGCCGCGTGTTTGACATGCCTGCACTACACCATCAGCGGACGGTGAGCATGAGTATCAGCAACACGTCAGTAGCGGATCGTAAGAATACGTTCACCATTTTCTCGCAACGATTATTTTACGCACCAACATTAGCAGACTTTATAGTGTGAAATTTTCACCTTTACAGTTTGAATCTTCACTTCTGAATCACCTAGTAAAAAATATATAATTTTGCATTAGAGGCTGTTTATAGGAATTTCGGATTGGTAAATTACTGGTATTACCGGCCTTTACCGATTATCTACTTCTAGTCCCATTCGTAATATATATATATATATATATATATTGAAGTGTGACTCAATTTATAACTAGGGAATCTTAGAGTCGAAACGTCGAAAGGACACATCGAAGAGACGTAAAAACTTACTCGGAAACATTTCGCCTTGATGTACTTCAGAGTTGTGAAAGTTTACGTGTAATATAGTCACAGTATGAGAAATATCAAAAACTCATCATACTTGTCATTGCAGAAGTTACAGTAGATTTGCAGAATTCAACCTATATTACTGAACTGCGTTTGAATTAGAAATATTTTATAATCTTCCGTTCAATTTATCTTTCATTCCTCTTAATCATGATGAACACTTTCTGTTCATTTTTAGAAAGTGTCAAAAATGAATGATTCACTTGAACGTTGTTGAAAAGTGACAGTTGACCATTATACATGAACAAGAAATCATATAATTAATTGTGAAAAGAACATCGGGGAAAACGTAATTCATACAAACACTGCATTTGTTTCTTGCTGAATGAAAAATAAATATGTCAATATGTAAGAGAAGTAACACCAAAGAGTTTCCGAACACTTGAGATTCTTGCCTAGACCCACCTGTACTTCATTGACCTTGGGTTCCAAGACCTACTGTGCAGTCAGGCGTTTTGAACCCCGACGCCAGATGGCACTGATCCAAGTTTACTGCTCAATTGGGCGGTCTATCATATCTGTTGCCACTTCTTTAAAAGGCAGGTTAGAGAGGATGATGATGTTCCGGAATATGAAGAACAACTTTTTCTTCGGTTGAGACAGCAGAGGTAGCCCTCTCGTGTGGTAAGCACGAGGTTCTTTAGCTATTCAAGTTCCAGTAGATGATTTCATGGACGCAGGCAATGACGTTGGTGGAGACAGGGTGCCCATCCCCCCCCCCCCCAAGGCCAATGGCGCATCCCCCCAATTTCATGACATGCATCCCCCCCAATCATATCATTCGCGCCCTGAAACAATATCGTAATCCCCACAAAGTATTTAATTACGACAGCGTGTCTACCGAAAGTAACATTTTTCTTAGCTTTACTGAACATTATACTTGATCTCCTCCTCCTCCCTAAACAGGGTTCCCCCTCACTGAAGACCCCTAAAATCGTTCATCATAATCCCCCCAAATAGTTTGGATGGATACGTAATATTGATGTCTATTTGAATGAAATACCATGTAAAACTGTCCATATTTTTTAATTGTTCGATTTTCAAGAAACTTAGTTAGCACATTCATTATTTAAATGTAATAAATTAAATTATGCAAATTTGCATATAAATAGTGTTTATGAGTGGTTTTATAAAACTCACAATTTGAGTATTTTACACAAATTTTTACACAACTTAAGATAAAGATAGAAAATTCAACCTTGGCAAACCAAATAACATGCTCCAGCCGTATGACCGATTCAATTATTATTTCACGAGAAATTACAGAATCCTAGCTAGAAATTCTTAAGCTCAGGGCGATAATAAAATACTGTTCTTCTTTCAAAGAACTCACCCTTCTTCACAGTTTTCTTTTGGTAAATATAAGTATTTTAGTAACCAATAACAATAATTCCGTATTTTATCTTCAGTGCAAATTTACCTTGTTAAAGTTAGAAATGCGGATTTGATATATTTTTGTTCCAAATGATGCACCTGCTTTATTAAGCAGTATACCAACATTAATCATTATATTTTAAGAAGGATGTTATAATTAATATCGCTCATCTTGTAATGCAACTATAGCTAAACTTCACATTCATCTCAGCAAAGTGCCAAACACGCATCCGAGGCGAGCGAGAAAATTTTGAACATCCACTTCTTTGCAGGCTTTCAAAAATAGCTATTAATTTAATGACGTGTCAATACTGTCTTAGGATCCCGAGATATTTAGTCTTTTCCAGCTTCTCTTTTGGCAAGTTCGGAGTCGAAAATGTGTGGATACCATATTGCTAAATACAGTCTCCAAAATATAATGTTAGAACTCTCTCTCCACTACAGAAACCTCTCGACAATCTAAGATTTAACACTTTATCAAGAGCTTCCCGTCTCCTCCTTGAAATGTAATACTCAATCCTACCACCAAAATTTCCATACCAATTTTAGACTTATTGTTGATATTGAAGAGTGGATATTGCATCCTCGAAAAAAATAATTCTCAGTCTCCACATCAGAATTTCCGCAACAGTCTAAGACAATAGTATTACACAAGAATTGGATATCTCCCTGAATTTAAGATTCAATTTCCGTCTAACTAAAATACACGCAATAATCTAAGATATAGAGCTAGATACTGCCCCCCCCCCAACGTTTAATTCAACCTCCCCGCAGAACCCACATATCAATTAAGGCCTAATATGTAACAGTTGGATATCCCCCCCCCCTCCTTTCGACAATACCCTAAACACTTTCTTCTCTTCATCTAATGGATTAAATATGAAATATGGTGCATTTAAGGTGTAAAATGTTTACATATATTTTAGAAAAACATATAAATGTTGAATTTTATATTATTTGAATGGAAAAATCCCCCCAAAAAATCTCGATGGTGCAGCCTGCGCCATAATCCCCCCCTGTGGGCACCCCTGGGTGCAGAAGTAATGGCTCGTTCACCACGAAGCTGCATTTACTAGATGACAGACATTTGTAACTTGTCTGGAGTTGTAAATGCCTGTATCGTTCTTGTCTCGAGTTTCGCAATACACCCCCCCCCCCCACACACACACGTCACAAACTTTCGCAGCGCAGCTTATTGAGGTAATTACGGAAAACAAGTTTTCTAAGGGTTTATATCTTTGACGTCTTGTTTCGACTCTACGAACCGTCAAAAAATGCCATTTTTGTCCCGGATGTGTGCAACCACGACACACAGGTTCACAGTTGCCACTAATGGATTAACTTTGCAATTACAATAACCATAAATCTGCCTTGACTGACCGACGTTCGGCGATGTGGTGGGTGGTCACAGTCACTGGCGTACGCAGATGGGGGCTGATGGGGCTACAGTTTTCCGAAATTTTGAGAAAATCAACATTTTCAAATAAAAGCAATGAAGAACTCGAAAAAAAGAAAGCAGTGGTAATGCAAACCCCACCCCTAAAATGACCCCCGATGGCTACTTTTGAGAGTAGAAAGTTCTAAATATACGAAATATCTTGTTATGTATACCGACCCCATAGAAAGTAGCTACGTACAGTTGGATCCATGAGTATTACCGTGCAAATTGTCCATAACCATGTTCGTGCACTTTATTTGACACAATGAGATCTTCAAGAATTAAAAGAAAACTCAAAACACGCTGTTGACAACTTCTGCACCAGCAAACATAAAAATCCATTGCTTAAAAACACATAGGATGTAGAGTCCAGCGCAGATAATTCTGCCGTGCGATGCGCGAAACAACTAAAGAAGCAGTGTTGCTAATGGAGCAGATAGAAAAATCGCTGCAGTGCGCCGATGCACAGCTGTTACGTACAACAATAAAATTAGAGAATTCAGGTCTATCTAACGTTGAGTTTTAAACGTCATGCATTATACCAGGACTAGGATTAATATGTACTAACAAGTGGCTTTGTATGTAGCTACATACATATGGACTAAAAATTCGCAAAATATGAACTAACACATAAGTAAAATTACCAAAAATGCTGCAAAGAAGACTTCTTCATACGATTCCTTATTTGAGTGATTTCAAACAAAATAAAAAAATATATATATTATTTTTCATTGCATTAATGCACTGGTGGCGTTCTAACTTTTCACTCCCAAAACCCGTATACACTGGTATGGAACTGCAACGGCAGATAATAACATGCCAACGTGTTAAACCGCTACAATTGCACCATAACACTCCTCCTGAAGCAGTATTATTATTTCCTCTCTGAGATCGGCGACAGTCGGTTGCCTTTGTTGTACATTTACAAAGGATGCCGCTTCCACAACAATAATAAGTATATATATTGCCACTAGACGATAAGCTGCGCGGCTTTTTCTTTTGTTATGAACCAGGGTCGGCGCTAGTCATTTTGCCTCCCTGGGAGGTGGCGGCAGATGCCGCTCTATTTCGACCCCCCCCCCCCGGTCATTACGCAGCAACGGAAAATTGAAAATCAATATATTCCTAACTAAAACATCAAAATATAAAATAAATAATGAGACTTCTTATGCTATTTCAATACTATTCAGCGCAAAAGAATATCTCGCTCGATCACAGTTTTCAATAGGCTTATTTTTTTCTTCTCTTCAAATTTTGCCGCTATGGGCGATGGGACGGTTCGCCCTCCCCTTCCGCCGGCCCTGCTATGAACTTGGTCACCCATCAAAGCATGGCAATTTTAACACAGAAAACAATATGTATCGCATTAAGCAGCAAAAATGACAGCCTCCTCTATGCAATTTCTACAAGAACACGTGCAGGAGCCAGAGTTGAAATGATGTTGGAGCCACATCATTTATTTATTTTGAATAATTCCAAAATTATGAAATATGAACAATTTGTTGCTGCTGTTCGCTGCTCTCTTGCCAAAATGCTTTATTGGGATGCTAACACCATGACTGGCTTCCTCCTTCATGAACTCGTGCACGTTGCTTAGAATTTCCCGAGCTTGGCTATGCAAGGTTTTTTATTTCAACTTCGACAGAACTGGAGGCATTATGGAATTTAACGTTCATTAGCAAACACACACTTTTACATACACACACGCAATACACGCACACAACGTCAAACCGGTCAAATGCTTAGTATAAAATAAAAATATGGTGCTTCCAATCCAACAAAACTCACCGCCACTTTACCTTCCTTTTCCCCTTCCGTGACAGAAATAGTGCTTCATTATTACAGTTGGCAACACTAGTTACTAGCTAGCCAATGAACATGCACTGCATAAAAGAAGCAAGCACTACGCCGTGCTATATTGCCACATTAGCGTCCCTACCGAACGGTGGGAACCGCGAGCTGGAGCGCTATTCAATTGTTTTCAATGATGTTTGCGCGAGTGTGTCCAGGAATGGAATGACAATGTGGCAACAATAGCGAAGGTTTTCGAGCAGGGTAGAACACATGATGCTAAGAGAGAGGGAGACGAAACGAAAATTCGTTTCTACGCAACGGCAAATTTACGTGTGTGGCACTCTAAGAGAAGAATTAATGAAAATAGTCATGGACAATTTGCAAGGTAAGACTCATGGATCCCACAGTACTATCCACCTTTTCAATTTCAGCTCCTCACGAAAAACAAATAGCCTGCGTACGCTAGTGGTCATAGTGCATCAGGGAGATAATCGTCGGTGTGCTGATAGAGTTTGATATGCAGAATGTACCGACAAAATGTTACATTGGAAAACCGTGCTGATAGAGTTTGATATGCAGAATGTACCGACAAAATGTTACATTGGAAAACCGTGCTGATAGAGTTTGATATGCAGAATGTATCGACAAAATGTTACATTGGAAAACCTTTTGCTGAAGATATTATGCTGTGGAAGGGATAACTTGACCATATATTTCTGGAACGTGTTGCCCGCACTAAAAAAGTACATGCAAAGCAATGTTTATTATCGATTAGAATTAAGCTCACGCCTTTATTTGAGCTTTTACATCACAATTTGCTTTTGGTGCATTCTTTTGAAGTCACCCTGTATTTTGAGTTCGGTTAATAGTTAGAAATGCAGGGAGGAGAGTCCAGACAAAACAACAGACAAGCTCTCCTCTGTTATTACCTTAAGTAGCACCACTGGTAAATATGGTGGTTTGGAGAAGGAATTGTGAGTTTATGGCTCCTGAAACCATTGGGCCTCGAAGGCTGAGGTAAAAAAAAAATCACATGGGAACACCGGTGGAACTAATAGTTTGGCGTTTTGCCGCCAGAGGGCACCAAGGTTGCGTGACCCGCTGGAAGGTCAGTTGAAGCACGCAGCACCGCCCAAAACCTTGGGGGAGAGCCTAGGAGACATTTTTCACTTCGACTTTCATGCTTACTTTTTTAACAAACTTCCTTCTTTTGCTGGTCTGTGAGATAATGCTGTCGGGAGTTTCCTAGCTGTAAGCATGCGTGTGTACGCGTGGGGGGCGGGGGTCTGGCTAAAGAACATTTATTCCATGATAATTTGTTGCGTCTAATGAGTCAATTATCATAAGTGCTCTCCCTTAAATAGCTGCCTCTACTAATGCCTTATTTTTGATAAATGTGCCTCTTAAGACATTCCGGAAGAATGGGAACAAAGGAATTACTGGTATAATCATGGGCGTCGCCAAAACCTTTTGTAAGGGGTCAGGTCATTGATAAAACTTGACATGTGGAGATTATGGTTAGGATTATACAATAATAAATATTATAATTTAATAAAAATAAACCAATTTTATCCCAAATTTATAATAATAATATTTACTATTATATCATTGGAGATACTTTTCAACTTGCTTTACCAGATGACTGTTTAACATTATTCTTAACTTTTCACATTAGTGTACTCAAATGCACAGCTATTCTGTTTTGTTATTAACTTTTATGTACTTCGTTCAAAAAAAGTTTAAAAGAAAAGTTTAGACAAAGTTTATGCTGTTTGACGTCTCCCATAAAACTTTATTTTTTTGGAATTTTGAAAACTGTGGGACCATTTATTCTATGGGTTAATTTTTTATGGTAAAATACATTAATATAATCCGATTGTTGTGTTTTACGCTCAATTTCATCGATTTTAGGTAGTTTTTACTTAGGTTTTCCGTTCGAATACAAAAACTTTCAGCTTTCTTGTAACTTGAAATGAATGATGTCAATTTACAGGAGAGAAAGGGGGGGTGTTCGACTTCCCCTCCCAACGCTCATGGGTATAATGAATGGATTGATGAAGATAAAATAAGAAATCTATGATTAAAATGGGAAAGCTTCAAGGATCTAGAGATAACAACAACTGCACAGGGTGATTTTAAATAAAGGAGGCAACTGAGCGTTGAGGGACATCCTACTGCCAGACTTCAGGAAATATTGAATTCAAGGAAATACGAAATACTGTTGCGCCAAGATTGTGTACACTCAGAAAACATGCGAACTACAGAGCTAAAGAGTAGAAACGCACGGATTAATTCATTTCAAGGACTGTTTCAGTTCCTTTAACATTTGTTGTTTTACGTCGCTGTTGTACAGATAGGTTAGTCGCAACGATGAGGATGAATCAGAAAGTGGTGAAATAGATGTTGAAAGATACCGATCTCGGACTATGCAGCTCGCGATGGAGGAGAGGATTACAGTCTGTCGCAAAGAATAACTGTAGGCACCATGTTAATTCATTGTTTTCCGCAATGTTGAGGCTTATGAACTTAAGGCCGTACTAAAGGCAATTTTGTGGTAAGTTTTCGATAACAGATGGCAGCACCGCGTAATCAAGGTAGATACATACAGGTTGGTCGATTAGGGTACTCCTTGATGGGATATGACGTCACGTTAGTTAGCAGAACTGAAGTAAAGAAAACGAGGCAAATGTCTGTAAAATCAACACGAGGCCGAGACTTGGTCTCGTTTAGTTGGAGATGTCAGTAAATTCAACCTTAAATACGAATGAAAATTTCGCTTATATCAAAACAACTCTAGCACGAAACTTATTCAGGCATAGCAAGGGCGTAGGCTATGTCTGATTTGACAAGTTAGATACTGTTCAATGTGAACATACGTGTATTTTGTTTAATTTTTTTCCTTCTTTAAGACATGCGCCCAAGGGCACCCGCAGGATTTTTTTCTCAGGGTGGCAGAGTCATAGAAACTATTATTATTATTATTGTTACTGCTATTATTGTTGCTATTATTTTTGTGGTTATTATTATTATTATGAGACATAAATGGTATGCAACTTAATTTTGCTAAATACAAACTATTGAGATGTTCGAGAAAAACAAATTGTAAAGTTTCTCAATATGTTATTAAATCTAATAAGATTTCTATTTGTTCTAGTCATAAGGATCTTGGCATAATTATAGATTCTAAATTGCTATTTGATGAACATATAATTGAAGTTTGTAAAAAATCTAAAAAGGTTTTAGGTTTATATTTTTTAATTGGACTTCCCTTAATAAAATGGAAACTTTTAGATTTCTATTTATAGTTTTGAATCGCCCATTAGTGGAATATGGAAGTGAATTATGGAACGTAGCAGAAAATAGTCACACCGAGAAAATTGAATCAATTCAGAAATAATTTATTAGGTTACTTTGTATGAAAATGAAGAAAAGTTACATATCACAAAATTATATGGAGTGGTTGGATATACTTAATTTAACAACCTTCAGCTCAAGAAGGAAAGATAAAATTAATGTATTCATACAAAACATTTTGTCAAGTAGGATTGATAGTGAATACTTTATAAATACAATAGTATATAACGTTCCAAAATATGAAACAGGAAGAACTTCATTATCTGTAAAATTGAAAAATGGTGGTGAATTTATAAAAATATTAATTGATAACTTCAACTATGACTTCCCTTAAAATATTATATTTAGGTATAGGATGTGATTTGCTGTAAAAACCATTATGAGTTAATCCTTTGATATTACTCTTTGTGACATAGTGCTGTACAAGTTTTTTTAACTGTTCTCAGTACTTTAAATAAACTATTATTATTATTATTATTAATACAACTACTACTTCTACTTATTTTTTTAAAATTACATACATTTGTAATTTCCATATTCTGTGTACCTACATACAATTTGCATAACTGTATATTTAACATATTAATTCATGTAGGACAAAAAGCTGTTTTTTATAGTTAGATAATCAGTGTAAAATAGACTATAAACTTAAATGAAACCCTGCTTCAAATAATAATAATAATAATTGCTGTAACTTGCTTCCTGTAAGTCACATCAAAAAATATGTTGTTTTATAAATTATCTCTACAATTTCAGCATTCGAATTACATTAACTCTTTCTAGAAATCTCAGCGGGGCAGTGCCACCTGGCCCAACCCTGCGAGCGCCCTTGCTTGTGCCTCGATATTTCGAAACTCAATTCGAGACCAGATCGAGATTTTCCTTCGAAGCCGAAACGGGAATGTTAAATTATATTAAATTATATATTTGTAGTTCTCGCGGTATGTGAACTATATGATAGGATGCGAGTGTTTAATCTCCAAGACAGATGAACCAGCCAACGAGTGGCACGAATTCTCATTGATAATGTTACAAATTGTCAAATTTTAAATGCTAGAAAAGGCTTCCTCTATCCACAACGTAACATAATCCATAATCAAGGAGTTTCAAATCAAGTTTTGTATTCCACAAGTGGGCTCAGTGATCTGTACCTGTTAATGGTTTATGAAGATTGTTCAGTGAAGAAGGTCACACTGTTTGATGAGTGTGAACTGAGCACAACACAAGAGAAAAATAGTTCGTTCTAATGAATTTGGACCCAAAGTTCCTTCAGTGATAAAGGAGAGGGTGTAATAACTAAAAAACTGTGATTAAACGTCCTTTGACAAAGACCGGGTTAGGGACGGCGGTTCAGATGTGACTACAATACAAATGTGTACATTTCTTTTCTTAATTCGCTCAATATTTTATCTTTTAGAAAGAATTTATTGCCCTGTCACAGATAACGATCTGTGGTCGAGATTCTGTGTGTCTTGCTCGTTCGGCGTTACTCAATTACGGGAACAAAATGGCGCCTTGCTTGTTTTTACTTGTGAGGTACCTGTTATCAAAAAGATCTAACCCGACGCGACGCAAACAGCCAGCGAGAATAGTCTGTGCAATCTTCAAGTCGAAGATTTACAGCAAAATTATTGCCATGCAAGACTATCTTCGTGCAATTATATAATCAAGCCAGATGGTCTAGAGAGAATATGTCTTTGTTTCATTGTAATCTCGATCAACGCTTCTTATACTGAAGTGGTTGTAGTGTTTAAGTAAGTGGTTGGAGATTTGAACAGTAGATGAAAAAAGCAGTAGAAGTTGATCTGTGTGTTGAGTTTTTATGTGAAGTTAAAATTGGACTCTGAGCAAAGTTACGAATAGGCTACTTACACGTAAAAATTGCTGCTGAAGCAAAAAAGAAGTACTTTGTGTCACAATCAGTGTTCGTTATAATCAGCTCAGTTAGGAAATGGCCGGGGGAACGCGCCCCACCTAAATCTTGACTTCGAATACATCTCTTAAATTATCTGTTCGTATAATTTCTTCTTTCTCTAGGAAAGTATTAGTGTATACAATCAAATAACGACTCCATTTCATCGCGGCGCGGAGTTCTGTGATTTCGCTGGCCTCCTAGAATTGACGCGGGGTAGGTAGTCATAACGATATTCAAATGCGGGCAATCTGTAGTTGAATTGACCGGTACGTAGTCAAGCGGCCATTCATCTAATCGTTGTACAGCAGTACTAGACTAACTGATAGACGATGTGATATCTGAAGGCCACTGTTGAAGACGTGGTAGTCTATGCACTCAACGGTGCGAGTTTTCTTTTCAAAACGTGTTCATTACCATATTCCAGTAATAAGAAAAATCTAGTGTCCAACTTTTATTGCAAGAGAAATTCTAGAACGATAATTCGCCAGATTATGGTGAACTGTGGATGCAATATTAATTGCTCTTTGTTTTATTATAAACAACCTTGGAAAATAATTATTTTCATTTACTCTAGAGCCTTTTTTAAATAAATATTTTATTTTTTTACTTGGATCTTTGATTTTTGGACTCTGTAAGAGCCTTGTCGGTTCAGTTGGTATAGTGCGTCTATCCGCGATGCAGGTTCAGTTCACGGAGTGACCTGAAACTTTTCATTAATATAAATGGGTAGGAACATTCCTGGTCGCGCTACTATTCGATACACTTAATTTTGGATTTTGTAGCCAAACCCGTTAGCTTTTCAGATCATATCACAATTATACTCAGGAGCGTGGTCAGGATAAAACGAAACCTTCTACTATCCACAATAAATATGTATAGTACAGAATGTTTCAAAAGTCGTGTAGCCCTAACTTTCATCGTTTATAACATGCAAACTACGAGAGGTATTTACACAAGGTTGTCTTCATAATGAAGCCTCGTCCAAGCTATTTGGTTGCCAATTCAATCCCTGCAGGAAATCCTAAACATTAATCAATGTCTGAAGTCAGGCTGAATTATTTCGAGAATGCTAATTTGGGGGGGGGGCACGAAACTATAGCAGGGTCATAATATGCAGTTTCGCGACTGGTACAATGCCAATCTTTGACTTTCGACGAATAGGAGTCATATGTAACACTTAACAGGTTTAGAAATAACGATCTTGTAGTAGAATTGTGGTGGAATTATAGTGACTGATACTCTAGGTTAGCAACACCAGTAGCCCAGAATTTTGTCGACGCACAACCGCACGAAAAATAACAAGTAATAAATTTTACCCTGGAACATAAACTACAGTTGCACTTGGATACCTTAGTTTGACTCAATTCCAACTGTGCCGGTATTGCACGATGAAGCTTGTTAATCAGCATAATATAATTAATGTTGCCGGGAGCAACAAAACTTACAGTCGAAAGAAAACTTTCAGGGCAAAATTATGATTTTTCATGCCATTTTATTTCATTACTTGAACATACTTTGTTTGCATGTGGACAAAATTTTTGACCGCTAATGTTGCTAACCATGAATATAAGCCACTGAAATGGCATATTCTCGATTCTCTCAAGAAATCACTACTCCTAAATCTATTTTCTTTTTTTTTTTGCACATGTCACTATTGGCTCCAAATCCCAGACTAAGGTGGTGCCAGTCACGAAATTGTGAAGTATTATTCTGCAAGTGTTATCCCTTTCACTATCCAGAATTTAGCATTCTGAAGAAAAAAAATCCTAAAATTTCCTCTATTGATTGGACTTGCAAGCGAAGTTTTTAAAAAATAGGGGCTATATAATGCCGAAAATCTGGTGCAAATGGCTCTCCTAGGATTGAGTGACTTTTGAAACACGCTGTATATATGTAGAAATTTATGTATGACATTACTCATTTTCATACCGTGTTAATAGTATTTATATGGGGCTAAAACCCCACCACCCAATTCCCACCTCGAAGCGCCCTTGAACATGCTGGTAAAAACTGATTAGGGTAAGCAAAGATAGCCTGCTTTCAAAAGAACTTCTACGCTTACCCGGTGGTGTCGTAGAAAGAAGAAGAAAAAAACAATATGCTTCTGTGTCAAACAACGCCCCTTGTATAACCAATTGGGTGAGCAGCTACCAAATCTCCGATGTTATCTTGCTAGGAGATCCAGTTAGCATGCCAAACCAGCAACGGGTGAATGCGCCACAACACAGTGGCGTGTTAGTATGTTAATCCACTCCGAATGTTTAAAACATTTACAGCTGCAGGCTCACGCATGTGCTGCTTCTATGAATCGGTAGCAAAACCCTTCTTCTTCCTTTCTTTTCCATTTTAAGTGTTTGCCCGTGAGCGCAAGCCGTAAAAGTAAATCCAATTTTGCTTTTCAAGGATGGTTGGGTTTTTCTTGTGTTCTTTCCTTACATGGTAGAATGTTATTTGTCGGTTACATTTCTTAGGCCATGCTTGAGACGACAGCATTTCCTTGGTATTTTTCTTAACATTTCTGCTCGATCGATATTCTGCCGTGTAAAGTAAATAAATCTAACAGCATTTCGATACCATTCCGTGGCATATTTCACAGATAGAACCGGTCGTAATTTTCTTGACATTTGGCGCAGCATAACCAATCAGAAGAGAGGTGTACGTCACTAGTGAGGATGTAATGGCGGTCGAGTGCGATGTAAACAATGTATCACTTCACATTTTTAAAAGTCAGTAACTACTGAATCGAGAGGGGAAATAGTTTCCTACAAAATGGTTTCAGGTGCACATCAGTGGCGCTGCTTAAATACATACATTGTAGCGTATAAAGTACACGTATGAATTAATACACTGTTTGTTTCAATTGTGGCACTAGGCCATGGAAATACTTCAATATATAGGTGAGATTGATGGTTACTTATATAACAAAAAATATATGTGTAAAGTTGTAGTTTGTGAACACGATATCTAATTCAATAACCATTTCCTCTCTAAAATTACACGTATTCCTCTTTAAATTTATTAGCTATCAAATTAAAACCGTGAACTCCTGGTGCTTCGTGATGTCTCTGCACGCAAACGCTAACTGAAATGTTACATGAAATGCTTCCGTGTAAAGTATTGTTTGCTATAAAAAATGCTATAAGATTTTTGGAAGCATTTGCGTAGCATTTATGCTAGCAAAAATGTTAAAAGAAATCTTCCGTCTAAAACAAAGAAGAGAAAGACCGTGGCCAACTTGCGAACTAAAGTGAACAGTCATTTGTTTCCTCCTCTCGCAGTCAAGAAGGAAATTAATTAGTGAATGACCGCACAATGATAGTATATCAATCCTCCATCGAATTTTTAAGAAAATTACGAAATATGTATGGTCCCAGTAGCAAAACACTATGCACATTTGGAAAATTGCTTTTCTCACAATACTGGTATAACTTTGGATCAGATTGAAGCATAGGATTATCATCTCTGTTCATTGTTTTTTTTTTTTTCGTTTCTTTTAGCTTTCAAATGAGTCCAGAATGTTCTCTCTAGCTTCGTGTGTTTCGGAAATTGAAATTTCTTGTAATTTGTATGTCGAAAATATGAGATTTTTTAAAAAAAAAAAACTGAATAATATTTCCTATTGGAAATTGCATGCTTTTGGATGTAACGTAGGCAAACATGTTTTATATTACGAAAATGTACTTCTACAAACTATTTGCATTTATCAGACACATTTTCAGGTGGTACAACGTGAAGTGGTGGTTTTGGGGGGAGGGAGGGGGTACTATACTCCATTCTAAAAACTGAGAGCGTAAAATGCACCCCTGTATCCTCTCCTGTTCCTGCGCCACTGGTTAGCAGAGTCGTTAATTTAAAAAGTGATTAATTTGAGAGAATCTCACACAGACACTCTTTTGGATGTAGCACAAGTCAGAACGAACAAAAGAGAACAAAATGACAGAACATATGAAAAGCAGGCACATAAGAAGAAAATGATATGTCAATCCCAACTCCTTAAGTGCTCGAACAGTCAGTGGGCCACTTATTTCCAACGGTGTGGGGTGTGATTCATAGTATAAGGCAACGCCCAGTCAGCTTGATGTGAAAGAGGGGGAGGGTTTTTGGACACAACCCAACAATTAGTTTCAGGGTGGAAGATACCACGAGGTGTTTTCTGAGGGTGGAACCGTCTCTCCACTTTTAAGGGGTGTAACAGACGATCAAAGTGAGTTTTGTGTGGAGGGAAAATCAGTTACAAGTTTCTTTCTGTGACCTTCTTTGGAGCATAATGGGAGCTCTGTGAACAGGGAAGGTGGTCCAAGTAGTATACCAAACAGAAAGGAAACTCAGAATGTCAGTGTATTTGTCAGTTACACCCAGAGTTATTTTTTTCTGCTGAGGGTCAGTGGTGAATGGGAGTGGTAACCCAGGGCGCTGAATGATCAAAAAGAAAACAAAGTTGGCAAAGAGATACTGGCGCTGCATCCTATTAAATTAATGTTGTCTGTTTTGCAAAGATTTAGTAACAATTTTATTGTTTGGCCCATTTCCAAGATAAACCTATCGGTACTGCTAAATTTGACTGAAGAAAGGACGGTCTAACATTCACTGCCATTCAACTACAGTCTAAAAAAAAAATATTACTAGAGTCAAAAGAAGGCCTTTAAATTCGTATAAAAATATAGAGCAGACTGTATACAGCTCAAATTGCATGAGATATCAACTGTTATTTACAAAACCATCTCAAGGCTGCAATACTAATCAAGTGAGCTTCACAACGCCATCTAATAGATAAGAAACAAAAACAAAGATATTCAATTTACTTTTTCTTGTAAAATGAACCGTGACCGTTATTAATCTAATAAAGGCTATTACATAGTTAAACGTAATTCATGTAATTTTGATGATTCAATTTTTATATTTATTGCGCACACAACTGCAATTTGTAATTATTATCTATATTTGTGAAAGATACAATATGCAAATTTAAATTTGAATCTTTTTAAACCTAACTAAATATTGTACACTCCTGATCACATACAGGTACATTTTATAAGGTTGGACAGTTGAATTCCATGTTGACTTCTCATTCTAGCCACGGCACAGAAAGGTGACAACATGAATGTGCATGCGTATTGTGCGTGTAAAGTTATCTGAGGGGAGGTGCACTGCAGCAGGCTTGAAGGACTAGCTTGCATTTGAGCTTCCCGCCTACACAACACAGTGCATCTCAAAGCCAGTTAGGCTTGTTATGTTTGGTTCTCTTAGCATAAGTACAATGCAGTATTTCGAGGATTGGCCAAAAAGTTATTACTTTTGCTAAGAGAATGAAACCTAACAAGCTTAACATAACCACGAAGGCATGTCGCAAAAGTGTCAGAACATGAAATGTCTTCAATATGGGTGCGATGAATGAGATCCACTAGCCCAAGTCCAACTGGAGAATCCACCATGAAATCCAGCCCCATGTGATTCAGCTTTTACTCTGAGTTTCTTGCCCAACGTCCAAAGAGTGGAATGTCTACAAGACAATTTTATAGTACCGAACCTCATTAACACAGACACATAAACGTGGAAATAAACCCCTTGCACATATAAATGCTTACGTACGTATAGGTGGATCAGGTAACGCATTCAAGAGCGTCGGTTAAAGACACTTCGCTCTCGCTTCGTTATGTCCCATCCTTGTGGGCATTAATAACTCCTCAAGAATTCCAAACAAGAGACCTGGAAGATTCAGGGGAGAGCGTCTTATCTTGATCTGTTTGCCTGGACTCCGTGACCAGGGCTCAAATCAAGAGCCTCGTAATGACCGTAGTGCCTCATGCTCTGCATTGCGAACGATCTTCTTGATTGGGTTTTCGGAAATCAAGCGGAAACAAAAAACGAGTCGCTGAAGGGGGAAACAAAAGAAATTCTGGTCTGAATGCGAAAGAGCATTCTGTCAAAAGCTTATTCCGAAAAGAAAGACTGTTCGCAATATCACGTATGTCTGGATGGCGTCCACGTCGGGTTTTACCGTTAAGGAAAGCGCATTAGAGAGAACAATAGTACATTTGTTTTTACTATTATTCCGGAGAGATAACACCCAGCTGCTTTCTATGGTGTTAAGCGAGCAGTGTTGGCAACTCAACCACTTTATCTCCAAATCTGGCTACTTTTAAATTGAGAGGCAAGGGATCAGGGTGTGAAATCATTGAAAACTGGTCGGGGGGGAGAAAGTTCTTCATCTACAAACCCCCTCTCCCATAAACATATGTGTTTATTATACGATACATATTTGTAATGTTATTAAAAGTTAAAAATAAATTACTCAATTAAAAACATATTATTATTATTACTATTACTAATTACATAAAGGAAAATAATTTGTTACTTTTATACATATCAGATATTGCAAAGCAGCTAATTAATTCCTTTTCTAACTGGTTAACGATGTTAATAAATTATGAAATAGTTCAAGTGGTTTTATTATGTGCAAGTTTTTGTTTAGTTTGTGCTTTATGATAAATCAAATAGATTTCATTGTTATTATTTTCTTGCATTCTTGTTTTAATTTTATTGCGCGTATTGATGTAGATTTGTTAATGATCTCTTGAGAGAGAGAATGCATTCAATACTTACAACTACACTAATTTGTGTGCGTTTTCGATATTATTCTTAGTAAAGTATATTTGAAATTAAAAGTAATTGCTTATCTTTTGTTTGTTATAATAAAAACTCTTCCTCCGAAAATTTTTGGTCGGAGGGATTTTTGAGGCCAAAATAGTTGGTGGGGGCGGAAATCCCCCGTCCCCCCTAGGACTTCGCACCCTGCAAGGGATTCTCTAACAGTTAAAACGTCTGCTAAGAGAACTAAAATAACTAACAAAACTAAAACAAGCTTAAACTAACAACGAGGGCATACTGAAATTATGCTAGAACACGAAATGTCTTCAATATGGGTGCGATAAGTGTGACTCCAGTTTAAAATGGGGTCCGAACTACTGTACAATGATCCTCCGCCGGGAATCGAATCTAGGACCCCTGACTTAGCGCATATCTGAGGACATGGGCAGTCATGATTTTTTTTACAAAACACGAACGTGAAGCATTTATGATAACCATACAAAAATAAATGCATATCCTCAGATAGCTTTTGGATAACAAACCCTCGTCACAGTCAGTCAAGTGGTTTTTAATAGTAAATTTTGAATTGGTTGATTTGGTTTATTTTCTTCCACTTTTAGCTTATCGCGAAAACGAGAATGAAAAGTGATAAAGGATGAAAATGTTGAAAAGACAAACACATGAACAAGGTACAATAGAATCCCCACAGAGCGAGCGCTATGAGTCCAAACGCCAGAGGCTCGTTAGTCTGCAAAATGCAGGAAGTGAGATCGACATTTGGATGTTTTCAGAAATGGCCATCTCTTACACTGTGTGAAAATTACATCAGTAAGACCATAAAAGCAAATCAATGACTACAAACAATTTTAATATATTTATTAAACTCAAATTGCAAAGTGAGTTTCTATCTAAAAATGTACACTTGAATTCAGTTCATATTAATTTGCCTCACCTAGTTTGTGATGTTCGCTTGGATACACAGTCCACTGCTTCGTCCACGACACTTCACGGGAACCTGCCATCCAATCTGGTTTGAATTCATTAATAATTCATCGAGCGAAGTAATATATTGCTTTTATCCCTGTTATTTAGTTTAAATAGCTGCTATAAATGTACAATTCGATACAGAAACCAATCTTAGATTTCCATTTCAAGTATCTACTGGACATTAGTATTAAGCAATTTCGACTCGTTTTAATCGACTGGCCTGCCGCCTGGTGGAGCGTACTAAATGAGTCTTTTTGTACGGCCAGGGCCTCGAGTATTCCATTCATAGTAGCCTAATCTATGATTGCGCTTTAAAAGGGTGAACAAACAAATCTCCAATGCAAATCTACAGTTGAAGTTCCGCAAGCATTAAATGTATAAATCCTGACAGATGGCTTAATAAATTCAGCTTAGATGAATGTGAAATCAAATCTACCTGACAGGGTTGCCATAATACATTCTTCTCACGTGGGTGGCAAGATAATCTTGGCTTGGGTGGGTGGTACACAACTGTGGAAAATCACACCGGTATCAAAGGCTCAGGTAAAACGAAAGAGTGTGTGATATCATACCCAATTTGTTCCAAGGGAATAAATGGCCCTTACGCTTACTACTCCCCCCCCCCCCTAATGACAGGCTTTGATAATTCCACTCTCAAGCAACTGCCCAGGTGAGTTTCCGGGACGAGCCGCCAGAGGGTGGGACGGTACAGGTGCGAGGGTATAGGGGCTTTTCGGTACTCAGAAAAAGTGTTGCAAGCTATGGGAAGTTTTACTATATTGACGGTTTGAAAGCAACAAATCAGCGACGGTTTTAGTTATACTCGGCTGATATCGTTTACTTTCGTGTCTGAAGAAGCCGAACGCTGCTGGCGGGTGAAATAAATGAGTGTCGGATACACTGCATGTTGCCAAAACTTCTGCACGCGCAAAGTCTCTTCCGCAGGGAAGATGAACAACAAACAACAACAACAACAACAACAACAAAAGAAAGCAAAGCTAAAAATTCATTTTATGAAAAAAGTTAATGGTAACACGAAAACACACAAAAGCAGATTTACGCTTGCCGCACAACAGGTGACGTTACGCCAACAGCGTTCACTTGGTAACTGAGATTGCAGTCTCACCGGGGCAGTGGCGGCTCGTGGTCTGGCTCTATGGGTGTGCACTTCAGTCTATCGTCCAGAAGTGTTATACCACCCCTGTGAAATACTCATACCCGTTTGTGCGTACATAATGAAGCTTAATATATTGGCAACCCAAGTTTTGATCACCTTTCACTGAAAATGGGGCTATGACAGAGTTATACGTATTTCATGAATTTTTTAACACGGATTTTTTTACAAATTTCAAATATTTCGGAAATCATCCAGCCAATCACGAGAAGAGCAATGTTATTGTGCAGTATGTAATTCAGCATTCGATAACCTGACAAAATCACTCAAGAACATAGAAATACCGATGTACAATATCGATACTATTGTCGATTTGCAAAATATTTCGTAAAAACTTTATCCCCCGCTCTGCTGATATTAATGAACAAGGAGAATAATAACATTGGCGTACACCAAAAAAGCCGATCCAACTACCACATGGAGGAAATCAGTTGTAATCTATCTAGCTGTTGTTTATTTCTAATGACAGACTGATCAAACCAAGCAAATCAAGCGAAATCAAGATAATAATAAATGTTAAACCAATAACAGTACTCACTAAGTTCGCTCTGCCCTGCTTCGTAATCGTACTTCAGAATTTTCCTTCTCTTCCGCCGTATCCATATATTACTGCAGTTGCTACAGGCTTTGTAGCTAACTTCCCTCCAAAAATTCAATAACGTTAAATATTAAGTCTGCTTTCGCTATGTACAGTTTCCCTATTCATCATGAAATCAAACACTTTGCACTGAAACAGGAACGACCTTTTGACAGCGTTAAATAATTTTGTAACGCAGTAACAGCCACACACACACAATGCAAGACAGCTGACTATTTGATGCTCGCTCCCTCCCCGCGTGTTGAAAACTTGGCTACTGCACCAGAGAGGCCGTTTACTTTGACCAAGTTGCACGAAGCAAAGGCATGCTTAAAACACCCGTTTCATAAAAAAAATCCCTAAATTTGCGATGATGCATCGACTGCGTCACACGATCTCCAATGGAATGGGTTTGCAACACTACATTTGCTCGTACACAAATCGCTGCGTTCACAGCCTTCCTAAATGATGCAACCTCCCCTCGCACGGCGCTCAAGCCAAAACATCCAATCAGCGTCCTCTACGCGACTGCTGCAACAGCGTCATAGGGAGCGAAACTACCATTGTGTTCCAGCCCCGATCGCGGCCTGGTCTGCGCGGGTTGATATCACTGATCGCAGGCTTCTGCACCATCTCTCTTGGTGGAGCGGCGTGGGAAAACTCAAGGTTTCGAAGGAGATAGAGTTCAATAAATAAGTATAATAATAATGATTTGCATTTCAGGTTTATTTGGGTGTGCACGTGCGAATGTGCGAATAGGCAGAAGCCGCTACAGCACCGGAGAACACGCTTCATGAAGACATTGGAGGAAATGAATAAGCCAACAGGATCTGTCGTTAGTTAGGTTGGCACTGCCACACTATCACAGTTTTGTTTATGTTTCCTATTGCTACTGAATAATAATGTGTCGAAATATCTAACAATCATTTCCATAATTCTGAAATAAAAGATAGCCCCACGAAGAGAAACTTTATTTTTTTTCAAACTCGATATAGGTAGCCGCACTCGATGGTCTAGTCGGTAAGGTGTCTGACAGTCATGAGGGAGGCCCAGGTTTGATTTCTGGGGTGGTTGATTTAAGGTGGGAATTTATCAGACCTTGTGTCTGCATAAAGCAGCTCTGCGGTTCTCCAAGCCTCAAATAATGGGTATCCTGGGGCAACCCTGGGGTGTAAAAGCAGCTGTAGCGTAATGCGAATCACATCACCTAAAAAAATGTACACGGGGAACTTTACCTAGCACTCGGTATACCTAATGGGAGGATCGTCTCTGTTGATTGGTGTGGATGGAATCCAACATGGCCGACCCCATACAGCACAAATCTCCCAGGGTTATCCATTTGGTTATCCACAATGTCCAGATCAGATCCATGGATATTATGGATATCCATTGAATGTCCATTAGATATCCATTTCTGGATATCCAAGACGTCTTAGGATATCCAGAACTGGACATCTAAAACTCGACAAATTCTTGATATCTAATACACAGCCTAAACGTGTGTAGAACTTGTAAGAAACATTGTCCAATTCCGAATATCCAATACGTCGCCAGATCTCTTCCAAAACTGAATATCCAAAACACATCCAATTCTGGATATCCAAAACATATCCAGATCTAGTCTAAAACTGGATATCCAAAATACATACAATTCTGGATATCTAATACATGTCTAGAACTGATCCAGAACTTGTTATCCAACAATGAACATAAATAGGATATGTTTCGAATATTAGAAAATGGTAGGGGTGTCCGGGATCCCGAAAAGTCTGGACCGGGATTTGAAAAAAAAATGTCCCGTCCCAATCCCGACTTCGGGAAATGAATTCCCGACTTTTCGGGATCCCGAACAGTCTGTAAATACCGAATGGTCATTTTTAAAAGTCGTTAATTCTCGACGTTTTCTGCATTGTAAATGTCTCGAGCTTATCGAAAAGTGTTCGTTTATGTACCAGAAATGCGAAAACAATCACGTAAAGTGAAAATAACGTGTAGAATCCGAGATTTCCAGAGCTTCGGGAAATTTTGAACATTTCCCATTCCGAAAATTTGCCGACATTGTCGGGAAATTGCGATTCTTTCCCGACCCGAATGTCGGGATTTAAAAAAAATTCCCGTCCCGACCCAAAAAATTCTGTCCCGTACACCCCTAGAAAATTGTCATAGTATTCCTGTTGTGCTTACTTTCTTATACTTTATCTTGCAAATTGAAACAATAATTGCATTGAATCATTAGCGTTTCTAAACTTATTTACTTGTTATGTTTAATGATTTAATATTTTTCTTCTTAGAATCAGAAAATTTCGATTTAGTCTTACTAAACGCTACAATACAATCGAGACTAAAATCGAGTAAATCCTACTTAGCTCAACCGGGAAAACCGGTTCCTTATATATATTTAGCATAGACAGTAGCTATACACATCATTTTCAGTCCGTGTGTTCTACGCCTGAGGCCTGAGTGAATCAGAAGATTGTGACTGTTTTCCTTGTTTGTGAGCATCTTGTTATTTGCTACTATCAGCGATTGAAACTTTTTAAAATCTTAGAATCAGAAACGCTACAATACACTGCATACAAGAATCGGGCCAATGCTCGCTTATACGTAGCATCACAAATCTCCAAGCACACAAGCTTGCGGAAAGCTTACGATAGCAAGCTTGATATGGCAAGCTGGATGCAAGCTTGAAGTAATTATGTGGTACTTAGCGTTGGTGGGTACATTTTTAAAAAAATATAACAATAGATACCCTCACTTAATATAACAATAGAGATACTCATTAGACATAAACAATAATGACAAAATGAAATAAAAACAGAAATACGGTGTTATGAAGTGAAATGTGGATACATTATGATGTTGATGTTACCTGCAGTCGCTAGATGGCACTCGCAAAATGTATAAAAGACACTTAAGTTTTCGTAACACAAATAATGGTATATTTCATTATAAATATAATGAGAAATTGTGTTTTAATACCCTTCGAAAGATTTGTGAACATTAAGCTACAATGTAATGCAGTGAATAAAAGTGAATCTCCCTCCCATGACCAACACTAGGATGGGAGCATAGATCCCGTCTACAATTGATCAACGCAGATGAAAACTCCAAGCGACAGTGGCAGGAGTGCAAGAATATAGAGATACTACCAACACGTCAATAGTTCACTCGACACAGGAAGAAATAGAAGCCAGGCCTGACAAAGGCGATACTTCACAAAACAAATAGTCAAATAAAGATCTGATCTGATCTGGTGGAGAAAAACTGGTTAGTTAATTGAACTCTCCAGCCTAATTATTGCCTATTTTTGTGGGAGCAGGAAAAGGTTTATTATCAATTTTGCCTTGACTCATCTCACTCAACAGGTCGCTAGGTGCCGTGGCTTGCCGCGAGTTGATAGCTTCCTCGAGATGAGGACTTGCTCGAAAATGTTTATTGTCCGGTGGAGAAAAACTGACACACGTACTCAGATTTCGGTTAGTTCATCATATGAACTTTCCAGCCTGCTCATTACCAGTGCGTAGTTACAGATCGGTTAGTTCATTGAACTATCCAACTTGACTAGTGCCTATTTTAAGGGGGAGCAAGAAAATTAACAACAAACATTGGTGGTTGACTGTTGCATGCATCCTTTCATATCAAAATATATCCAGATGAGATCAAAAATTGTACTTTTCGTGTTCATACAATATTCAAAGTACGTACAAAAAGTCTAAATCAAAGCATAATGTCCAGATTACGTCCCACTTGGTGTCCAAAAGTGATTCGAAAATGTCCAAAACATATCCTTTCTGGATATCTTTTGGATATCACGTATGCGGACAAATGGATATCCAGCAGATATCCAGTGGATGTCAATTGGACATTCCTGGATATCTATTGGATATCCAGAACTTCCGACACAAATATCCAAAAGATATCCAGTGGACATTCTTTTCAAAATGACGAAAAACGTGTAACTGGTATTTTTGGAACTTTCTTATAATTAATGAGAAAGAATTAGGCAACAAATACCACAAAGGTTTTAGCTTTATATGTTAAATGTCTAATTTTAGTGACGCAACAGCCCCTTGCAATTTGCAAAACAATTTAGATTACGCATAGTCAACACACCGACTCCCACTGCCGCTTTTAATTCGTTTCAAGTGTTTCCACAACTGTCCACATGACACATTTCAGTCAACACTGAAAGTTTGTTGTTCCCACGTCGAATGCGGAACGCTTATTCATGCCAAAGGAGACAACGCCCACCATTCAGCTACGTGGAAGCCCTTCAGTTCACCTGCATTACAAACTGAAATCGCAATATTGTTAGTGTTAATATAAAGTTCTCCCGGTTTCAAACATATTTCACTAACTCTAGGCAATTTTTACTCTCGTGATATGGCAACACTGTTTCGGTTACAAACGTCTATCTTTTTCTGGAAGTTATTTCAGAGTCAAGTTGCACCGGAGGTGAAGAGGTCAACCATTCAGCAAGAAGAGTAATGTTCACTACAAGAAACAACACCTTTAACAGCGTTTAGCAACTCCGGGACCACACACAGGCTCCTAAAGCGGACAATGATGAGCAACGTGGGTGCTTAGTTGTAGGCCACTTAGTAAAATGTATCTGCCGAGGAACTGGGATTCAGGTATCCATCACACCTCAACCGAACCTTAGTTTTCATTTAGCTGGAGTTCTTCCAGGATTTTTCCTCTCGAAACCTTGATTTCTACTTAAGACTTCAGCTGGACATCACTGGACAAGATTGATCTCTTCCACTTCTGTGTAGGAGGAACCGGAGGAACAGTAATGTTGTGAAACTTTCTCGTATCGATCAGGATCTTTCAGAAGGAAGACAAAATTAATTGCTGTTTCTTGTATCAAGGTGGAGTTAGTATTCTTTTTTTCCAGTGAACAGACAACGACAAATAATAATAGACAAATTGTCTACCATGATCACTCATTCTGTTGGTAGTGATTGCTGTCACTACAGTTTTACGCAATCCGATTGGCTGTGACGTGACGTCATTAGTGTGTGCACAGACATTGTGAGGTTAAGTTTGGTTAGATAGAAGAAGAAGACAAAGTGTTGTGCTACTAATTCCAACACTTTCCACAACGTGGGATTCAAGACTTGAAACAAAAAAAATCATGAGTACGACCTCTGCTCCAACACAAGTACAGTCAACGAAGTCAGTAATAAGATGTGTTTTATACAGTGTATACTGATACAATTGTAGGTTGAATTGTATAAAGAAACAAACTGCCGGAGTACTAAGTTGAGTGAGTGTACACCCATACACTCAACGGCGAAAGAAACGGTAGGCGAATTGTCCACCACCATATTCATTCGGTCTGAATTACACAATGTGATGGATGACAGTGAATTGAAATAAGGACGCCAATAAGCAGAGAACAATGCCTGCTTCGAATCAACATAGTTTAATTCCTTAAAACAACACAGGATGTAGAATAAAAAATAATGGAAAAAGCGGTGGACAATTTGCCTCATTATCCTTGCCGTTGACTGTACAATTCCACTCCTCCAAGACACAGAATAAGGAAGAAAGATAGCAATGGACGATTTACCTATTGATTTTAAAGTGGGTACTGATTGCTGCTACAACCTTTCCAAGCATTCCCAGTGGCTGGCAGCTTTTTGGGGTAGTAAATAATCTGTGGTGATTAGGTTAGGCTACTATCCGTGACAAAAATATTGAGCTCTCTGTTTGCGTGCTTGTAAAATTGTACTCCGTGGGTGGAAAAAAGTCAAATATACCTCATTGGAAAGCTTCAAGTATCTATTTTTTAATAAGCGTCGTCTCAAAATTATTCTTCGTTGCATTTTCGTATTATAATGAAAAATTCACTAAAAAGTGCAGTTTTTTCTTTCAGTTTGCAAGAACGGGGAACTTAACATCATACAGTTCATAGTCCACAGTTGACATAATATTGAGATCTTTTGTACGTGAGGACGGATTGTTTTTGCATCTCTGTGGAAGAAGTCAAATGCAGATCTTCACTAGATGCTTCAAAAATTGAAATTTTAGGCAGACGTGCAATCTTGAAATGTGTAATTGCAAATTCAATTAAATTGTAAAAAGCCGTTTATATGACATATTTGATCCAAATCCAGAAGTTTAACATGTGTATATCAAGTGTGACCAAATATATTAATTATTATTGACCACTCCTAATATGGTAAACGCGCGGATGACGTATGGCGAGATGCGGCCAATCTCAGGCTCCGCGGGCTGCAGGTGACTTGCACAGTGTTGCCGCTTCGCTGCAGCTACACGGTCTGCGCTGCGAGAATGCTGGAAGTGCGTTCCGTTGGTCCGATCCAAAACATTGTGGCAGTGTAAAATAATGAATAAACAATTTCTCATATTATGAATGAAATACATTTTCTTTGTATACTTTAGTTATTGTTATATTTTCTAGCTTTTATCCAATCTTTATACGAACGTCATTTACTCCGTATCATTTTATGTCGCTCATTTAAAAAGAGTAAGTGCACCGATGAGCTTGATTTGATGAAGGCAATGAAATATCTTACCAAATATTCGAACCCGTGACTGCTGGCTTCGCAGTCTCCTCTGTATATAAAAATAACATGCTTGCGATGTACAGCAACAGCAACTTCATAACAAAGGAAAACAGCAAGAAAAAAAGCATGTAAGGGATCTTATGTATGTGTGCGAGTTCAGGCTATAGGAACACAAGAGTGATAAAAGAAAACCTGCATTTGTCAATTACAGGATCTGAACAATGCTTCTCTGTGCACAACAATTCGCTTTGTAACCAAAACTTTCTGCTTACTTTCCGTGTCAAAGCTGCTGCCTCAAGGCAAAGTTTAAAGGTCTGCCGGCGGCGTGTGGCAACAAAGCGCACTTCGTCGTAGCAACGAGGCGAAAAACGCGCGAGCCGGTTGCCAAGAGAAGCAATTCTGTCTGTCGTTTTCAATTCGCAGAATATGAAAAGATAAGCCATAAAAATTTGATTTTTATTCCATGCTCATTATTTAGATATGCTTTGCATCGCCATTGGGCTGACCATTACCGAGATTGCAACACTGTTATTAAACATTAATATTGGCTGTTCCACAAATGATAGCAACATTATATATGGCCGAGGTATTTCCACATAAACAAGCTTCAATCACAAGAAATTTCATATTTTTACGACTGGTTTTCAAGAAGCTACACACGATTGAATTCGACTTACATAAAACACACGAAAAAATTACACTTTTAGGAACATTTTTGTTTTAATAGAGAACAGACAGAGCTAAAATAACTTTTTCTTGCTTTTGTCTAAAAGCAGACACTTGTAGCTTTCCAGTGAGGTATATTTGACTTTATTCCTCCCACGGAGTACAATTTTACAAGCACGTAAACAGAGGGCTCAATATTTTTGGCACGGATAGTAGTTGGGTTTGGTTCTTTAAGAAGAAGAAGAAGAAGACGAAAATGCTTGTAGCAGCAATACCGACCTCTTAGGTTCTTAAGTACAGTATTACAAGCATACCAAGCAAATTACCATCACCATGTTTATTTTCTTTTTTTAAGCAATGAGAGTTTCAAGAATTGAAACAGAACACCAAACAATTGCTGACAACATCCGCAGCACCATGCATAAAAATCCATTCATTAAAACACATAATCTGCAAGAGAAAAATTAGTGATGGACAAGTTGTCGGTCAATACTGTAACTGTATCCCATTGTACCAGCATCGGGCAAGGATACTCTGAACTAAATTTCACTTGCGCATTTGATGGGGGAAAAACAACGTAGTATTGATATACAGATCGCTCATATAAATTACTCCGTGAAATGTTATGGAAAGATCTCCGAATGCTTCTTTTATACACTGTATCGTGGATACAAATCGAAGAAACGATTCATCCTTTATAACAATGTACAATAAAAGTATTGTGTTTCCTACAAACTAACAACAATGCTAGCCCTATAAGAACAAACAACAATGCTATGATGTAATCACTTGGAAGAGAGCTTTATCATGCATGCCAACATTGTTGAAGCTAGATGACTACCCTCGCATTATAAACTTATACAGTAGGACTTTTCTTCCAGGCGACACGTGTGTACTCAAGTGAAGCTGGTCAGCCGCCCAGCAAAGAAAGTGGAGACCTTCTGCAAGCCTGTCTACAAGACGTACACTCAGATATGCGAGAGGAATCGGCTGTGCAAGGCAGCCAGGTAGGTGACATCTCAATTTAGTGTGACGGCATATTCAAGCGGCAACATATGTCCAAGCGGCAACAAGGGTTTCCGTTAATAACTACGTAGTTTCTTAATTTCGTTCACACTTAGACAGATTGACACTTCTGGGCTGTAACGATTCCATTGTTACAACCCAGAAGTGTCCGTGACTGTACATCAGGATCACAATTTGGCTACGGTTTCCACTTTTAGTGGCTAGCCAGTAGATTTTTTTTTATTATTATTTGGATCTTCTTGACTTTGGAAACAGAATGTTCGATGTTTTCATATACAGTAAAATCTCGTTAATCCAGACCCCGATAAGCCGGACTTCGCTTAATAAAAAAAAGCAGAATACAATGTTTAAAATGTGGCTAGAAGTCAACAAGAGAACTTCCCAAAGAAAAGACAGCCAACCACTGATGAAATTCTGTTTCCCGCAGACTATGTACTGTATAGTGTATTTAGGCCTATGCCCTTTAAATACACCATAGTAAACGTGTTTTGTTGCTATAAACGGAGTTTTAATGAATGCACTTTCTACTGTTCTTTTAGGTTATTTCAGTTAATCCGGACTTTCGTTAAACCGGTCAACTTATCCCCCCATTAGTCCGGATTAACGAGGTTTTACTGTAATTGGAATTTGCATTTGCATTCGTTAGTCAATGCATTTGTATAACATGTATTTTGACGAAACGATATATGAGGTGTAAGGGACGACTTTCTGATAAGGCACCGAAAAGAGTCAACCTCACTTGCACGTAGTACATCCCAGTAACCAGTGTTCGAATTGAAGAGGGGGGGCAGGGAATTACCTCCCCCCTTCTAATTTTTTCATTCCCGGCTCTACATTTATATTTTCATTCCCTACCAGGGAAAGGAAATTCCCCTTCTGAATGTATTCTACGTATTTTTATTTGGGATGGCATGACAGTCATTCATTGTTTGAATCATAAATTCGAAATTGTCGGCCCCTGTGGCAGAGTGGTTAGCACATCGTGCTACGACACCAGGGCTCCCGAGTTCGAATCCTGGCCTGGGTATCGCTATTTGTGAGTGTCCATTCATCAATTTCATCATATCACTCATCCCCATCTTCGGAAATTAGCCGAAAGTGGCAGAAAAGGCGAAGTAAAATAAAGCAAATCAAATCAAATAAATTCGAACTTGTGAAAATATTAGTCATTGCAGTTTAAATCTTTTATAGATGCATTTTATTTTATGTCCGGTCAAGACAGCAAAAATCAAGGAGGGCGCAAGGACATTTTACTTTTTCTAAAGCAGCAAAAAGTGGAGGGCTACTGCCACCCCGGCCCTCTATCGAAATGGTAACTCAAGCGCAGAAGTGAGATTATTTCCGTAACAGCTCTGGCCGTTCTGCGCTTGCACCTTGGGAGCGAGTCATAACTCCCGATTCCTCCAATCAAGAGGTGAACCGCTGACGTCATCTATACTCTGCGCCTATAGCTAAATCTATTGCTCACGCTGTACACTGCTCGTAGGCTCGCTGGCTAGACTCGCGCAGTCAGCTGGACTCTACCGGTAGTTCTCGTAAGTCCCTTTGCATTTTCTTCAATTCGAACACTGCCAGTAACTGCTCCTTGTAGTCCAACGAGGCCAGGATAATCCTTTGTTGTCCTATGTTTGTCCTATGTGCTGAGTGCCTCTTTACAGCATCAGCTTTCAAATTAGGTAAGAAGATGTTTAGTCTTCAGAGATAGTATAGTGTTAGTTCTTGTCAAGGAAGTAATGAATGGATTAGTTTTAACAATTGAGTAAGAGCGTTTTTAGCAGACATGTGCCTATTATATTTTCTTGTTAGAGGCATGTCACCAGTTTTGTTTTCGTTAACGGGCTTGAGTTACGGTGCAAAAATAGCCTATGTGCTGATGTCCCCGTAGTATAATAATTAGACGTCGGATTTTAGGTCTTTAACCTATTTTTCCTTTGCAGGTAAATAAGAAATAACAAGTTATATCACAGTTTCATTAAAAAACGCAACAACCGACGAAATTTTATAGTGCCTAAAATAACCTATTTTGCTTCTTATAACCTATTGTAGGTTTATGTGCCTAAATTACATATTTTATTATGTGTTTTTTTATGTCCTTTAGATTTTACAGGATTTTTATGTTTCTCAGAGGTATTTTTACTTGCTTTGGTAACGAAACAATTCAATGATTGGCGTGTTTCAAGTTATGTTGTTTCTCAAAGCTATAAACAAAACAAAATGTCTGACGTCACTGTTACCTGCACACAGTGGCGGCGGTTAGGGGGGGCTGTTCCCCCTACTTCTTGACCCCGCACCATGGACCCTTAATGCTAAGCCTTGTCTACTAAGATAAAGTAAACTGTCCTTACCCCCCTCCCTTCCAGTTTTGGCACCCAATCCTGTCTACTGCCTGCACAGTCCCAAGTGCAAACTTCTGATCCGTGTGGTCTTGCTCACTTTCTCGTCAGTTCGGTCCTTTTGTGGCATTCACGCCTTGTGAAGTAACGTTTCGGCATTCAAATTTGCAGAACTGACTATGTTTCAGTTGAAAGTTAAGTAAAAGATAAAGATAAAATAGAGCATCTGCTTGTACCTTTTTTTCATGTTTTACCAAACTTCACGCATAATTGCCAGACCAGAATTCAAGGTATTCCAAATTATCTACCCTGATATTGTGCAGCATATTATACATACGTAATTAATTTTTCATACCAACAAGTAACTTTTGCTAACGGCACAAGTATAGTAATACAATAATTTGTGGATAATTTTGAAAATGATGCATACAAATGAGAATTTGGTTAGAAAATTAACATTTGGTTGTTATGTATGCCTACTAAAATTTCTTACGGTTCTTGTGATTTTTTTTAACGATTCTATGTAATAAGTAATTTACAGGAATTTTGTACCATTTAAGTTTTTTGGAACCTACTTCAGGATTTTTTCGAGCCTAATTTAATATTTTTAGAACCTATTTCAGAATTTTTAGAACCTATTTTAGGATTTTTAGAGCCTATTTTAAGAAGCACACTTTTTATAACCTAAAAAACAGAGGTCTAATAATAATCAATCAATCAGGAGACGATATTATTAGTCAAAGGGCGTGTGAGTCAGCAAGATTACAAGATTACGTTTCAAAACTTGTGACATCCAATTAATATAATTAATAAATCCCCATTGTACTAATGCTACTCTCATTTGTTGTATAGTTCTATAAAACACATAAATTTAGATCTTATATAAAGTTTATCGCATATACTAGTTTGGTGTATGACTCTGCAATTGAATAAAATTTTAACGATCAATTCCGGAGCCTAAATATTCGACAGCTACCAACAGAATATGCTAATTGAGTACTGTTCTCCAGTGTGTTTGCGATATTCATATGCCTTTCATTTTTTCAGGGTAGTGTACGAGATCGCCTATCGAACTGTGCTCCAAATGAGGAATGCACGCGAAACCACATACGCCTGCTGCCCAGGTTGGTCTCAGGGCAACAAAGCTGCCCACGGATGCAACAAAGGTATATACATCCCATTGTTGTCGTCATTGCTGACTTTAATAAGAACTGCGGCAGGCAAGCCATAACAATTATACACTTTTGAACTCTCATGAGTTTTAGGTATGACGTGAGAATTACAATTTGGCAATAATAGCTTTAAAATATGGTGCATAGTTTCGGAGGGGTGGGTGGAGGGCTAAGTTGTACCCACGATAAATGCCGTAGCATGAAAGTGTTTTCAACTGAAATGTATGTTTTATGATAGTTAGATACCTTGAGCGATTGTTCTGGTACTGCGTTGGTAGAATAGAAATGGATTTCCCCTCTATTTCATATGAGCTTCTAAAGTTGTGATTACAAAGATTACGATCTAGCCATGAAGTAGTTAGAAGTAGAGGCGTTTTACTACAGCGCACTCTACAACATGACGTAAGCTTTGGAAAGGGGAGGTAATTCATCCTTCGTCTGGCAAAACAACTAAAATATAATAATTCTGGTAAAATTTACTCATAGTTAGTAACACTGTCGTCCATAAAGCTTCCAAGGTTGACATCTACAGGCACATTCGTCAAAGGCAACTCACTCCCAACCCATATCTGCGCCTCCATCTCATGTCTTCATACTCCAGCTTCCCCTCCGTTCAGACCTAGTTTTACGATCCTATCTATATTCAGTCCAGCCTGAATCACGTCTTTAAAACCAATCATAAAACCACATGCGGTTGAAGTCGAATTAATCTTTTCCCAAGCCTAACCCACTCGCCACTATGTACAAGATGCATTACTTTGTCTTTTATCTGAATGACCTTGTGTGAACTCAGTACATCTGCAATGCCGGGACATCACGTATTTTTTATCACTGCAAACGTCCTCGTAAATCCTTATATTTGTCACCGTCAACTATATTTCGTTGATAACCTAAGCTGCCACGACTGCCTTCAATGAAGTGATTCAGTTATTGCTCCTTCCGTCTGGCAACCATGAATCAAGATTGTACTTGCTCGCTACGCCCCCTGTTTGTCAAGAACTCCACCTGGTGGATACAAGGACCTGCCACGGCTGTAGGTGGCGACACTGGAAAATATAACTAATCCCTTAAACCCTCGTTTGCTAAATCGTTTCTTAAGTGGCAGGAATAGTCTGTGGTGCAACAGAGTTGCCAACTATGTTTCGCATTGGGTTTGGATGAGTTTTTTTTAAATCCACTTTTATGCAGAGTTGTTAAAGGTTCCCTAACAGGACCGGAACCTTTTTTCTCGTACAATTTAAATATGGTCCAAGTTGCGTATTGTTTCATTTCAATACCGAACTTGGCCGTATTTAAATTCATCCGAAAAAAAAAAAAAAGTTCCGGGAACGAATTGGAATACTTTAAAGTTAGAAAGGTCCTTTAAAGTCCAGAACCCATTTATGTTTTCTGATTTTGTCTCCCGGATCAGAAATGAATTTATTTACCATCCCTGAATCTTCAACAATCCTGCTTTTATGCACAGATAGGCTAATTGGGACTGGACCTACAGTTTAAAGTGGGGTCATAACCTCCCCATGATATCGAACCCAGGATGCATTGATTACAAGGATTTCACCATGGGAACGAAGTGTTAAATGCAAATTCCCTTTAAAATTCCATTAAAATGACATCTGATTACAATTTTGGCATTTCAACAACTTTTAAAGTGTAAGTTAGAATAAAAACGGTAAATGCAAAATATTGTATTGTTTATGACGACTCTACTTAGCAAGCAGCTATGAAATATCAACTTTTACAATTCCACCCCCCCAAAAAAAAAATCCTGCGTAAGCTAATGACGTTAACTAAATAGATTAATACAATGCGAAACTGGATGAAAAAGCAAATGGCCAATGTATATGTTTGCAAATGATTCCGCAAACAGAGAAAACATAGTAAATCAATATTCTGGGATGCCTAAAGGTAAATGAAGCGAACACAATCATCATAAGACAGGGCCATCTGTATGGTTTGCATTTATCATATTTTCACTCACTTTTGAGTAATCGCGACGATAAGGATGAATAGCGTATAAATTAACTGATGACTCTCACAAAGAAACACCCATCCGAGTAGCGAGTCCTGCTACAATGGTAAAGAACTGTGACTTGGACCTGTAGAGTAGGATGCATAAGTACTACTAAGCAAATTGTCCATCACAATGTTTATTCTCTTACTTTCACGCTATGAGAGTTTCAATTTAAGTTTTTAACTCCGCTTTATGCACATATGGGCTAACCGGGACTGGACCTACAGGTTAAAGTGGGAGCCACTGTGCGCCTGTACCGGGTATTGAACCCGGGACTCCTTGTTTGCAAGACGTTACCACTACATCATCACTAAAGCCTAATGAGAGTTTCAAGAATTTATACAAAACGCCAAACAAGCTGCTGACAACCCCTGCACCAGTACATACTGGTGTACGCAGAGGGGGCTGATGGGGCTACAGCCTCTCCGAAATGTTGAGAAAATCAACTTTTACAAATAAAAGAAATTGAAAAACTCGGGAAAAATCAAAATAGTAAATGCAAACCCCTTTAAAAATTTTCCCATCCATTTTTGAGAGTGAAAATTGTAAATATACGCAATATGTTGTGTACGTCAGCCTCTAGAAAGCAGCCAGGCGCGCTTTGAAAAACATTGGGTTCTTGTAACTTTAAAAATCTTATTTATCCTTCCTTCCATGTATCATATTAATGCACATAAATAATCTAATCTTTACTATTTTAAAGTTGTTTTTTTTTTGTTTTTTTTTTGCTGATTTCAATAAGTGAATATACTATAGCAATAATATCACAAATTATTTGGTGTGCTCGGGACCATCGGACCCAAATAAGTTGGCACCACTGAAAGCGGCTATATGCGATCCAATTATGCAATTCAAGCCCCTCCCGAAAAAATCATACGTACGCCAGTGCCAGCATACGTAAAAAGCACGTCCTCATATATGAAAAATACTTTGGATGCAAGAAAAAAATAATGAAAATGTTATGCCGAGCCGAGCAATATTTGTGAATCCCACTGTACATACAAGATGATGGTACTAATTTTATTTAACGATCAATTGGAACCAGTGAAAGTTAATTGACAAGTCTATTCCTTCTTTATAGCGCTGTGTACGAAATCCTGCCAGAATGGAGGCTCCTGTGTGAAACCGGAAACGTGCTCATGTAAACCAGGGTTCACTGGGAAGCAATGCGAGAAAGGTAAGTACATTTTAATTGTTGATATTAAAGCTCAGTACCTTCAAAATATAAACAAGTCAATAGAGAAAGTACGAAAGATTACTCATTTGTGAGCGTTACTTTTATTCTAAACCTTAATGTGCATATAATAATTAACCAAAATGATCGATCATCGAAATGAAACCTCAAGGATCAAACTGTTGAGAAAAGTTCGTCTTGACTGTACACTGTGACAGTTTGTCAGTATTGAGTCTTTCATATTCTGCGCGTCACAAACAGGGGGAGATTTATAACACTTTTGGCTTTCCCTTGGTACATAAGGTTTAGCATAGTGCGGGGCCAAAAGAAGCAAGAAGTGGGGGGCAACTGCCCCCACGATCCCCTATTCGCCGCCACTGTTTAAGAAAATTAAAGCACTTCCGTCTGCAAGAACATGCACGTGAGCAAGCAGCCAACGAACTGACGCTAACACAGTCGAATTTCGGTCATAAAGGAATTCTTTGCTTACAAGCTCCAAAAGCCTTAGGCTTGGCGCCATACTATGAATTGCTACGTCTGTCAGATAGATTGTTCGCAAAGAATATTAAGAAAGTATATGGATTGAGACAGTTCTATTTAGTCTTTCACTGTAGCTTTATTTTCATTCCTCGATAAAAATAGAACCTAAACTGTCAAAACATACCACAGGGCATGAGACGGTACGTCAGAGGTGAGGGTTACCTGCACGCACTCACGTCACGAGAGCCCCAACAACAGATCTACTATATCTCAAACTACCACTACATTAACCTTGAACCTTTCCAAGATGGCTCGAGTGTCCCGCACGAAACGCTGGTAGCGCTGATTGGAGTGTGTTGTTGCAAGGGAAAGTCCAACCACAAAGAGAATAAGCTATTTAACACAACTGTATATATATATAGAAACAAAGTGCTAACAGAAAATAGCCAATTAACTAAAAGATTAATTTATTTCTGTTTACCAAACTTAGGAGTACCCTATGGATATTTAGAACAACTATCTGTAATACCACGCTGCATTCCCATATCTCTCTGGGCTGATATTTGAATTCCAAGATTACAAACTTGAACCCAATCCTAATATTCAAACACACCCTCGTGTGTACTTATTTCCAAGAAACACGAATAATTTTGCATGTTCTATTAGACCCAACAGAACGAAATTCTTAATACTGGTATATGTCAAGGAAGAACACAAAACAGTAATACCTCATTGTATATTCCCAAACATTTGGTGAGATTGTTTAGTAAGTGCTATTATTATACATCAATAGCACACTCAAA